>NC_056729.1:849238149-849243149 GCF_019279795.1 Protopterus annectens
TCTTCATTAAGGACAGGCACACTTCCAGACTGGTTTACTAGCATGATGCACCGGAATTACTCCAGGTGCAACTGACAGTTGGCAAGATACCCATCCAAGTTATAGCCAGCTATAGATACCCCTCCATGACTGAGGACACCCATTCCTCCTACCTGGACCTACTTGACTCCATCAAGATATCCCCTAACACCCTGATATTTGGTGACTTCAAGTACCCCACCATAGTGTGGGTGAATGATTCCTGCACTAATGCACCCACCCAATGATTCAATGACTTCATCAGTTCTAATGCACTAGACCAGCTTGTCTCATCCCCCACAAGGGGAGGTAACATTCTGGACTTAGTTCTCACCAACATGGGTGACCGTTGCACTACTCCCATACTATGTTCTTCCCTGGTGAGATCAGATCACCGGTTTGTCTCATTCGAAGTTTCTATCCAATCCAACCCCTCCCCAGCTGTAACCAGGCTAAAAAAATTCTCAAAAGCTGACTACAACCTTCTAAGGGAGGGTATCAGTAGCTTCACACTACCGCCCCCCTCAGAGTATGCAGACAACTATGTTGAACAGTACACCAATGCAGTATACAAGCACCTGTACAACTGCATGGACTCAGCCATACCCAACAGAACTAAAACCTGCTCCTCAAGGAAACACAAACCTGTCTGGTGAACATCCTATATCAATAGGCTTTACAACAAAATGGAGAAATTGTTGTCCAAGGATAAAAAGGAACAAATTCCAAATTGAAAATACTCCCTCCTCAGCCTCAACAAGCAAATTAGATCACTAGTAAAAACCTCCAAAGCCAATTATGACTTGAAACTAGCCACCAAAACAAAGGGAAACCACAAGTTCTTCTTCCGTTATGTCAGGAACTTCCATGGCAAAGCCCAAGTTTGCTCTGAATTAGTACTTATTGGTACCACTTACACTGATCCTGTTGACTTAGCCTACCTGCTATCTGATAGGTTCAGTGCAAACTTCACCCCCCCATCCACCCCCAAAAGGCTCATGTAAGCTGTGTCCCACACCTCACATCTCTGTAGATCAAGTGTTAAAGGTCCTATCCAAGGCAAACAACACAGCTTCCATGGAACCTGATAGTATCCCAGGCTGTATGCTGTGCCATCTCCAGCAAGAACTAGTTTCACCATTGAGCACCCTATTCAACCACAACCTAATTACAGGCTTCATTCCAGCAGAGTGGAGAACTGCCATTGAAATCCCCTTGCACAAAAGTGGTGCCAATCCTGACCTGGGAAACTATCACCCCATTAGCTTGACAAGTCTGATCTGTAAAGCCATGGAGCATATTATTATCGATCTCATAAACAAGGACAAAGGTAATCTCCAAGCACTCGATCTCACCCAATTCAGATTTGTCAGGGGCAGATCTTGCCTATTGAACCTGATTGACTTCTTGAAGACTATCACCAAGGCCCTGGATGAGAGAAAGTCAGTAACAGCTTACCTTGACTTGGCCAAGTCCTTTGACACAATCTCCCACTCGGGCATCATCAAAAAGCTAACACAACTTGACGTGAAACCTCTCTCATCAGGTGGGTGGCAAACTGGCTCACGGATAGGACCCACAAGGTCAAAATAGGTGCCAACACCTCTGACAGCATTCCTGTCACTAGTGTTATTCTGCAGGGATCTGTCCCGGGACCCCTGTTGTTTGGCATCTCCCTCTCAGAGTTTCAGACAAAGACAAAGGCCCTGTGACTGACCAAGTTTGCAGTTCAATGTAATTTGGGTCCTGTCATTGACTCTCCAAATGATGTTAACATACTGCAAGAGGGTCTCACAGCTACAAGTAATTGGTGTCAAAGTCATGGCCTTAAGTTAAATGCAAAAAAAATATTATCCTACCATTTGGCAAAAACACGGCCCCTACTGATTACCACATCATCGGCAACTCCCTAAGCAAACAAGCTGTGGTGAGAGACCTGGGTACCCAGGCTGACAACAATCTCACATTTGACTTTCATGTGGCTGCAGTGGTCAGAAAATCCCTTTACTTGGTTCATCTCACAAGTAAAGGGATTGTATCCAGAAAAAGGAGGTTATTATCTCATTAGTCCTATAATTGAGTATAATGCCCCGTTTGGTATGTACCTCTCCAAACAACTGCACCAACTGGAAAGGCCACAGAAATACCTCACAAAGAGAATCAATGGCCTCCAACATATGTCCTATGTGGACAGGTTCAAATCACTATAATTCTACTTGGTATCATAAAGATTGCTCAGAGATGATCTGTGTCTTGTCTACAAGGCAATATCGGACCCTACCCTACTAGAGATGCTCCATATCTATAAGTCTAACTCCTTGCACATTACCAGCAGGAGCCTATGATTTGAAAACAGCCCAAAGGTAAACTTAATCTGCCACTGGCCAGTTGCATTTTCTTTTAATGTGGGTTTCAATGCTGTTTCAATGAATGTGAGTTTCTAGGGCAGAGAAGTTGTAATGTTAAGTCTGTTTTCATTGTGACACTGTATTGCTTTATTTAGCAAATTTCTATCAGTGTCCGTGCTACAAGATTTGAAATAAAAGCTTTAAATTAAATCCAAATATCTGTAATCATTCTAGAATAAAAGCAGAAAATAGTATGCACACTGAACGTTATGAACTGTGTTTATGGTAACTGAAGAGAAATAGCAAAGTAATGGGACACTGGAATGGCTGGGATGGTGTAGGGGAGGGGGGGGGCTGAGCCATTACTCTGCTTAGATCCCCAATTGTCCCTGATTTGGCTCTGGCCACCATCATTTCTTTGCAAAAACATGTCTATTTCTGTTGTACCTGATATTACAGCTGTAAAGCCCATTTGTTCTTGTATATACATATGGTGAAATGGAGAATACAGTAGTGTCTGCGATCATGCATAAATTCCATGCATATACATCCCGTATGCATTAACTGCAGTCTATGCATTCATCTGATAAAATATATTCTGTTCTTGCTAACTATTACCTCAACTCAACATGTAATTAACATGTATGACACACTTTTCACTCCCCTTTGTTGCACTGCAGTTTAATATCCCTATCACATCCTTTGTTGACATGTCCATTTTTATTTATGTGCATAATGGTAGTATTGTCATTGATATTAATTATCATAGCATCAGTATTGCAGGATTTATTTCAGAAATGCTACTTAGATACTTCATCACATATGCCTATGGTATATGAGCACACTTTACTCTTTTCACCTTCCACATTAATTAATTATGTAATATAACACAGTTATCATTTATATAAAATTCCCCCGTATCACTTTCCCTCCTGTATTATTTCCCAGTAGTTGCCCTTAATATGTCTGGGCTACAGTGCATGTTCATATGTGAGCATCATCTATATGTAAGCTGTTTTATTTACATTCTGTGTTCATGTTGCAAGCACCTTTCCATGGCTGTAAACACCTTTGCTTGCCATAAAAAGGTGTTTACATACTTGTAGGCATGATAAGCAGCACGTATATTCAATTAACGCTGCTGCACATCATGCAAGCATGCTGACATCATGTAAGCATGCTGACATCATGCAGGCTTAGCTCTGTGCATACCCATTTGTTAATGAATCTCAGGGATACTCTTTTCTGGTCAGATACTAAGTTATCTTAGTTACTCAAATGCCACTCATTCTGCAATTTATGCCAAAAATCATTTTTATTATTTTTGAGAAAAAATAATGCAAAATATATGACTGAAATTACTAGGTTCATAGATTAGTATAAGGCTAACTACCCTTGTGGGCCATTTTAGGCCTAGCCAATTACCCCATGCGAGAATTATACCCTGTGTCTTTAAGGTAAACACTTTAAACCTTATGCCAACCTCCCACCCCCAAAGATATCACTGCCAAGACCCAAACCTAGGACCCTATGCACTACAGTGAGAGCAATGCACCACTAAGCCAAATCAACTCTTAATTTGGGCTTGGATAATATTTTACTTATAAAATCTACAACTTTAAAAAGTACAAAGGTTAATCGTGGTAATATAAAATTTCGATTGAAATGCATTTAGCAGTACTCATCGGAGTCTCTGCTTACAATGTGGTGTGAAACATACAGTCATCTTCAATACATTTTCTGGTGTGGATTTTTCAACCCAGCATGTTGCTTTCTACAGGGTGAAGTTAAAAATTTACTCTTACTGGATCATTAATTTTTTAACATTATTTGAGGTCAGATTTAATACATTAATTATTTTGGTTATTTCAAATGTATCTCATTTTCATTTATTGTAATTAATTTTTATTTTGTTAGGTAGGGCTGTTTTGACATGACAGAGGCTGATCACCTTTTGACAACAGCCCTGTGCTGATGCTTCAATTATTGATGTTTTGAAGTTGCCCCAGTCAGCCTCTATTTCCCTGACCTTCCAAAGTACATAGGAAAACCACATCTAGAAATGGAAGTTGAGCGCATTATACAAATTACCATGGGTTAGATGTTTCCATGACACCATCATTACATTTTTGGGTTTCCTGCATTTTACAGTCACCATTAACCTAGCAACAAAGATCAGTTGTCAGTTTAGTACCTGTCTTGATCCAAATGTCCAGAATGCATGACACCAGGTCTGATGATATAACCAAATTCATTCATTGATTTTTGCCAAGTACACCAAAGAACATTCTTGTATAAAGGATGGTGTTTGATTTAGAAAATCTGCAAATATCACAGAAGTGCTAAAGTAATTCAACTATCAAGTTTGAATCAAGAAAATCATTCCTTCCAACCAGAACTTTTTCAGGTACCACCATCATTCCCTACACAACCACTGAATACTTGCTGTAGAACTGTGACATCTGTAAGTAGCACTGTGTCAAGTACTACGTCCGCAGCCTGTAAGAAGGATGAATACCCTATCAGATACATACACAGACACAACATATCTTCACTACAGCTGGAACCCAAATTGAGTTGGTCACTTATTGATAGAAATTGTACCTGAATATTAACCAGCTGATTGAAATAACA
>NC_056729.1:849250649-849383149 GCF_019279795.1 Protopterus annectens
AAGGCAGTTTTACCCACTGTTAGTTGCACATGGATAGTTTCTGATGCTCCGTGCTGTGCCACCAACATGGAGGTGTGGGTATCTTTGACGAATATTGATACTCCCCCTCCTTTTGTGGTTCGGTCCAAGTTTTAGGGCCGAAAAGCATGGTATGAGGTATAACCTGGTAGTGCTGGGGTGCTCTCGGGAGCCTTGAACCAGGTTTCTTTTACTGCACAGATATCTATGTTCTCCATGCTAAGGAGAGTTTCGAGTGCGTGCATCTTGAGGTTTAGACTTCTGGCGTTGAGTAGCATTACTCTTAGTTTCTTATCCCTTGTGATACCTATGGAGGTGGGTTTGTCTTTTGAGCCTTGCCTAAAAAAGGCACTATGGGGGTGGCGAGAGCCTTTGCCAATATCCGAAAGCCCAGGGGTGACAGTTGCAAGCCGTCCCTAGAGAAGCATTGTGGCTTGTCGAGCATGTCATCCCAGGCTGACAGGCATTGGATCCCCTTTGAATGACACCAATACTTAAGCCAATTGTTGAAATTGATCATCTTGTCTTCATATTGTGGCATCATTCTTGGTGAGGGTAAGATGCTACTCAAGGTTAGGGTCATACCGGCCTAGGCTACATGCTCAGAGAGCTCCTCTATGTCTCTTTTCATGTAGTCCAGGGAGGTACGTCTCAGGTCATTCACACCAGCATGGACAATGACTGAGTCATATTTGTACTTGCCTTGGAGTGACCTGAGTGCTTGTGTTATGTGGCGAATCCTAGCTCCCGACAGGCAGCTCACCGTGACCTTCTCCTTGTTCAGCCTGGTGAGCAGGACATCAGTGTGCCTGATGATAGAGTCACCTATAACAAGTGTATCAGGTGTGTTGTTAAGCCTTAAGAGCTGTGACTGTTTGGCACACTGGCTTTGTGAGCTATGTGTTGCACGTGTTTTGTTTTGGGGTAGCAGTTGCTTGGGTGTCTGCTTTGGAGGTCTCTGCTGCTTAGGCAGATTTTTATTTAGAGCCTCTGAGTATGTTTTTGTGTGTTTATGTGTTTGGTTTTCTGTCGTGGTAGGTCTGTGTGAGACTGGAATTGTAGTGAGTGTGGTTTTCTTCTCCTCCTGACTGGTTATGCCAGTACTGAGTTGAGAGAGCTTAGCCTCCAGTTTGGCTATATGGTTGCATCTCTCACATGTGTTGGAATTTGTTGGGAGGAGGAGAGGGTTGTCTGTGTACATGAGGCAGTTGTAACATTGCCTCAAGATTCCCAGATTCACCAGCTGGACCGGAGAGGAGATTGACAACTGACCTTTGGACATGTTAGAATAGTATTGGGAATTCCTTTATAATTGAAAAAAAGGGCCAATGGGGAACAAAGTACTCAAGGGGAATTTGTGAGGGTGTAGTGCTTTTAATTTTTTAGTGCTGACTTATATAATTGCTTTAGTGAGCAAGTGCCAGGCTTTAGAGTAGTAATAGGGTGTTTATTATGAGAACTAGATCAGTTCTAAGGGAAAAAGTGAAGAGCAGACTTTATCGAGCTGAGAATGGTTTAAACCCAATTAAGCGGCACTGCCCGATGCTGCGCTATGTGCAAAATCGAGCAAATCTGCGCTAAAGCGGGTTTTATACAGGGGGACTTGAAAGAGCTAGAAATTGGCCCAAAATGGCCAATAGACTACCAGATTCTAGTGCTGGGAACACTCCTCCAGCAATAGACAGGCTGCTCTCAGCTCCCTACTGCCACTGGTGAACAAAGAAACCTCCCTTTAGCCAAGAAAGGAAATAGGCAACACAAGAACTTTCCAAAAGTCCAGAATACAGCAAAGCCTGTATTTGGACTACTCTAGGTCAGGAAAGACGGGAAACAAGGATCATTTTTTTTTTTTTTTTTCTTTTTTTGCAACACACAGCAGGAAAATGCAATAAATATGTAATGGCTAGCGCACTTGAGTGTGTAGCCTCAACAGGTAAATGAAACAAACAGGACAAACTTTAAAAGTGCAGGTGCAAAAACAACTTTAAACAGTTTAAAACAGTTCAAGAAGCAGAAATACTTGCAGTTTAGCTAGATTGGACAGTCACCCAGGTAGTAGCAGGAAAAAAAAAACACTTTTATCAGGTTAGCAGTCGTTCTTTTAGCCTCTCTGCTGCTAGCACCACTCTGCAGGACCATGAGGAGCTTGGCTGAGTAGTAACAAGCTCAAAAACCGTGCCAAAGCGGGTTTTATACAGGGGGACTTGAAAGAGCTAGAAATTGGCCCAAAACTGCCAATAGACTACCAGATTCTTATGCTGGGAACACTCCTCCAGGGATAGATAGGCTGCTCTAAGCTCCCCACTGCCACTGGTGAACAAAGAAGCCTCCCTTTATCCAAGAAAGGAAATGGGCAACACAGGAACTTTCCAAAAGTCCAGAATACAGCAAAGCCTGTATTTGGACTACTCTAGGTCAGGAAAGACTGGAAACAAGGATCATTTTTTGTTTTTTTTTTCTTTTTTTGCAACACACAGCAGGAAAATGCAATAAATATGTAACACAGGCTAGCGCACTTGAGTGTGTAGCCTCAACAGGTAAATGCAACAAACAGGACAAACTTTAAAAGTGCAGGTGAAAAACAACTTTAAACAGTTTAAAACAGTTCAAGAAGCAGAAATACTTGCAGTTTAGCTAGACTGGACAGTCACCCAGGTAGTAGCAGGAAAAAAAAACACTTTTATCAGGTTAGCAGTCATTCTTTTAGCCTCTCTGCTGCTAGCACCACTCTGCAGGACCACGAGGAGCTTGGCTGAGTAGTAACAAGCTCAAAAACCGTGCCAAAGCGGGTTTTATACAGGGGGACTTGAAAGAGCTAGAAATTGGCCCAAAACGCCAATAGACTACCAGATTCTTATGCTGGGAACACTCCCCCAGGGATAGATAGGCTGCTCTAAGCTCCCCACTGCCACTGGTGAACAAAGAAGCCTCCCTTTATCCAAGAAAGGAAATGGGCAACACAGGAACTTTCCAAAAGTCCAGAATACAGCAAAGCCTGTATTTGGACTACTCTATGTCAGAAAAGACTGGAAACAAGGATCATTTTTTTTTTTTTTTTTTTTCTTTTTTTGCAACACACAGCAGGAAAATGCAATAAATATGTAACACAGGCTAGCGCACTTGAGTGTGTAGCCTCAACAGGTAAATGCAACAAACAGGACAAACTTTAAAAGTGCAGGTGCAAAAACAACTTTAAACAGTTTAAAACAGTTCAAGAAGCAGAAATACTTGCAGTTTAGCTAGACTGGACAGTCGCCCAGGTAGTAGCAGGAAAAAAAAAAACACTTTTATCAGGTTAGCAGTTGCTCTTTTAGCCTCTCTGCTGTTAGCACCACTCTGCAGGACCACGAGGAACTTAGCTGAGTAGTAACAAGCTCAAAAACTGTGCCAAAGTGGGTTTTATACAGGGTGACTTGAAAGAGCTAGAAATTGGCCCAAAACGGCCAATAATAGACTACCAGATTCTTGTGCTGGGAACACTCCTCCAGGGATAGATAGGCTGCTCTAAGCTCCACACTGCCACTGGTGAACAAAGAAGCCTCCCTTTATGCAAGAAAGGAAATGGGCAACACAGGAACTTTCCAAAAGTCCAGAATACAGCAAAGCCTGTATTTGGACTACTCTAGGTCAGGAAAGACGGGAAACAAGGATAATTTTTTTGTTTTTTTTTTCTTTTTTTGCAACAAACAGCAGTAAAATGCAATAAATATGTAACACAGGCTAACGCACTTGAGTGTGTAGCCTCAACAGGTAAATGCAACAAACAGGGCAAACTTTAAAAGTGCAGGTGTAAAAACAACTTTAAACAGTTTAAAACAGTTCAAGAAGCAAACATACTTGCAGTTTAGCTAGATTGGATAGTTGCCCAGGTAGTAGCAGGAAAAAAAACACTTTTATCAGGTTAGCAGTAATAAACAACAGGGGGCTCAGTATAGGCAAATCAGGAAAAACAAGATGGCAGAGCAATTCAGAAACACAGAAAGAAGGCAATGTGATATGTGAACAATAGTGACAATAACCACATCATTACACACAAGATAATCATGAAAATATGCTAGGGGTTGCCACATCATCACTGAACAAGTATATGCAACAGGCTATTGTAGCCACTAGGAGCAATGGTAGTTATGTCATCACCCTTACAGGCACAGCGTCATCTGACCGCACTTAATATTTCATGGCCTTCATGACACCTGTATTGTAGAGTGATATCACATGAACAGGGACACCATGCAGAAGCTGGCAACATGTGTCAGCCTTATCTGCATGCCTTGGGGTGTCAGTCTGTGAATGATGTCTGTAGTAATGTTACACACTAGAATCTTGTGCATCCTTCAGAAGTTCAGAAAAACATGTTAACAGAAATAATCAGAAATTAAATTGTATCCCACAGTTTTGGAATTCTGGTTATGTGAAAGAATAAGAGTCTAGAGTAAAATTCCAAGTAATCTTGTTTATCAATTGTCTGCTTTACAAGAAGAAGAAAAAAAACAGATTACTTGGAATTTTACTCTAGACTCTTATTCTTTCACATAACCATTGCTCCTAGTGGCTACAATAGCCTGTTTTCTTATTGATGGTCATTGTCCATAAGGGACATGGAGGCCAGACCAGGAGTAAATTTATGATCTCCCATCTAATTGTCAGGGATTTATTTGAATAGGGTCAGGGATGAACTGTTTTGCATAGAAGGGGAGCCTATTCCATTGCACAGGGATCCTTTGAGATGTATATTATGTCTCCAGCATGTTCTGCTTATATCACTAGTGAAGTTCAGATCCTGGGATCTAGTGCTTTTGGTGCTGTTTGTTTTGTGCATGTGCAACAGATCCATCAGGGCTAGGTCAGAGGAAGCCCTCTAAGCCAGACAAAGATCCTCTCTCAGCAGCCTGTAGGAGACTTAATATAGAGACAGAGGCTTTAGGTGATCAGTGTAGGGCAGGGTATTCATGGTCTGAATTCTACTGGTGACATACCTTTGTGGGTGCTCAAGCTGTTGCAAGTGTCTGGTTAAGTACTTATTTATTTATTTATTTATTTATTTATTTATTTATTACTTATTTATTTTATATTTGTTGACCGGGCTAGTCTAGCTGGATACATATCAATTTTCAGTAGAGGCCCGGGGAGAAAAGCTCCAAGTATGAGAAGATTACTCCATACAATAGTTAGAATAAAAAAACAAGCTTAAAATACATTATAAAGTAAAAAATGTTTGTAAAGAGAGTACAAGTAATTTGTGTGATCCAAGTTACAGAGTCATGGTATAGGTTTAAGCAGCAATCAAGCCATGAGTTTTCTGGTACAATCAGCACAAATTTATACAATATTTGAAAAAAAAAACAAATTGACATTCACTTAGTCAAAGAGGGAGAAAGAGAGTAGGCTGGAAAATATAAATAGTAGTAAAGAGTTAGCTTGTAATAATTAAAAGTGTGGTGGGGCAGTAGCCCAGGAGGCAGGGAAAAGGGAAGTGAAAGGAGGATAAGTAATGTTTAGTCAGGCATTGAGCAGGGACAAAGCCAATGTATTTTTAGGTGATCTTTGAGGTGTTTCTTAAAGAGTGGAGTAGATGAGAGAGAGGTTAGTGTTTTAGGAAGGCTGTTCCAGATTCTGCCCATGACATTGGTAAAGAGTGAGTCACCAGCTTTGTTGTTGGATTTATTGTTGGCAATTAGTAACTTGCTAGCTGAGCGTAGTGTTGTAAGATTTTTATATGGGGAGATCAGGTTAGAGAGGATAGGAGTATTAGTAGGGCGGTACAGAATTTTTTGTGTGATCACAAGTTGATTTTATCGTAGTTGGTTTTGTAGTTCTAACCATTTGAGTTGTTTGAGGTTGAGACAGTGGTGGGTTCTATAGGGAGAGCCAGTGGCAAATCTGACTATATTATTATAGCTAGTTTCAAGCTTGGTAAGATTGTACTTAGATAGATTGGTATAAATGGCAGAAGCATAGAATAGGGTAGAAGTAAGATGAGCCTGGGCAATGATGGTTCTAGCCAGTTGTGTAAGGAATGGTTTGATTCTATACAGAGAGCCTAGTTTTTTATTGATAGTTTGAATAGTATTATTGATATGGTCATCAAAGGTGAGGTTATGATCAATGGTTATGCCCAGAAGGTGTGCAGTAGATTCAGGGGAAATACAAGTTCCATTATAGGAGGTAATAGTGAAGTGGATCTGTGGAGATTTTTGGGTGGGAGTGAAGAGTAATAATTTGTTCTTTTGGGGGGGTTGAGGAGGAGACATTGATCAGTAAACCACTTTTCAACAGAGTTAATACAGTTTGAGTAAGGGTTTGGAGAGAGGATGAGGACTTAGCAGTACAGATTGGAGTAGAGTCATCAGCGTATTGTATGCAAGTGGCTTGTGGAACAACAGTGTAGAAATTGTTAATAAAAATAGAAAAAAGAAGAGGGCCTAGGATAGAGCCTTGAGGGACTCCAGTGTTCACATGGAGGGGTGTGGAAAGATTATTGTCCCAGAGCACTGCTTGATGTCTGTTATCTAGATAGGATTTAAACCAAAGAATAGTGTGTGGGTCAAGAGATTGGGGTTTTAGAGTACTGATAAGTAAGCTATGATTGACCATATCAAAACCTTTTGATAGGTCTATAAATAGAGCAGAGAGAGAGTTATTGTTTCGATTCCTGTTAAAACAGTCAGTAAAGCTTATTAGGGCAGTAGTGGTGTTATGAAAGAGTCTAAAGCCATGCTGACAGTTAGCAAGTAAGTTGTTATGGAGCAGGTGTTGAAGTAGTTAATGGTGGATACATTTTTCCATTATGTTGGCTAATGGAGAGAGTAGAGCAATTGGTCAGTAGTTGGAAATGTCAGTGGATTTACCTCCTTTATGCAAAGGGATTATATGGGATACTTTCCATATGGAAGGGATGGTACCTTCTGTGATTGTTCTGTTTGTAAGGACGGATATTGGATAAGCTAAGGCTTTGGCAGCTACTTGAAGGTATTCTGCTGGGAGGTTATCAGCAGAGGGAGTACAAGGTTTGAGTTTCTGAAGGAGTTTACAGATAAAGGAAGTTGGAACAGGTTGTAAATGTAAGAAGGGAATTGAACTGTTTGTATTTTGTAAAGGAGAGGGGGTGGTGGGTGTTAGTGTTTTTGTTAAAGTTTGAATAGCTTCAGTGAAGTAGTTGTTAAAGATATTGGCTATTTGCAAAGGACTATCATGGGGAATAGAGTTTGTATAGAATTTTGAATAGAGTACTTGTGAAAGGGAAGCATTGTATTCAGTGATGGGTCTGATAAGGGGCATGTAAGAGTGGTTCTATAAATTTCTTGGACCTGGATGCCATACCCTTACCTATAAGTTGGGTGACATAGAAAGATTTTCTTACTGACTTGGCCACATGTTGGTCAAAGGTCATATTAATGTCTACATATGTTCCCATATCCCTTACTACTGGGTTGACTCATTGTGGTGCTTTATTGATGGAGTAATTAACTTGAGTTAAGAGTTTCCCCAAAGGGCATTATAATACATTTTTTGGCATTGAGGTTTAGGCCATGGCTTTAGCACCAGTGTTAAACCCTCTTGCGAGACATTGGTGTGTTGGGGAAATTGATAACAGCTCCCAGTTTACAGACATCTGCCATCTTGGTGAGCCAGATGCTTTGAATGTTAGCCTTGACTTGTGAGAAGCAGATGCCAAACAGGAGTGGGTCCAGCAAAGAACCATGGGTTACTTTGTTGGTAATCTGTGGTCTCTTGGTGGAGGTGGTCTCACTGATTGTGATTTCTTGGGTCCTGTCTGTGAGACATACAGCAATCCAGTGAGTAACATAGGGATTTATTCCTATGTACAGACAGCTTTTCAATATTCTATTGTATTGAATGCCTTAGCCAATCAGAATACACAGTATGCACTGTTTTACCATTGTGCATTGCCTTGGAGACCATCTCAAAGAAGATTACCAGGTTAAGTAGGTATGACTTTCCCTTAACAAAGCCATATTGGGATGTGTCCAGTGCTTGTAAGTTGCCAATGTCCTTGTTTATCATTTCTATGATAACTTGTTTGATGGCTTTGCATATTAGGCTTGTTAGACTGATGGCTCTGTAGTTCCCTGGGTGGTATGATGGTCCCCCTACTGGAGAGGAATGACTACTGTGGACCCCCATTCACCTGTTTCAAAGCTACAGTTGAAAATTGCCTCAAGTGGTCCTGATAGATCATGTTTTAGACTGCTTAGGAGGCAACTGGGAATGTTGTTGAGACTCATTTGGCTTAACAGTCTCAGTTTCCTATAATAGCCCCTGTAAATTCTGTACTTATATTATCTAACCTGACAATCATAGCTAAAACTCAAGAAGGACTATGAGAAAAAAAAAACAGTTGCAATTAATGCTGGTGTGAATGACCTGAGACGTACCTCCCTGGACTATATGAAAAGAGACATGAAGGAGCTCTCCGATTTTGTAGCCCACGCAGGTATGACCCTAGCCCTGAGTAGCATCCTGCCATCACCCAGAATGATACCACAGTACAAGGACAAAATGATTGACCTCAACAATTGGCTAAGCTTCTGGTGTCATTCAAAGGGAATCCAGTATCTGTCTGCCTGGGATGACATGATCAACAGACCATGATGCTTTGCCAGTGATGGCCTGCACCTGTCGCCCTTGGGATTCCAGATACTGGCAAAGACTCTTGCTACCCCTATAGTGCCTTTTTTAAGGCAAGGTTCAAATGAAAAATTCACCACCCTATTATGTACAAGCAAGCAAAATCTGAGGGTAATGCTACTCGATGCTAGAAGTCTAAACCTCAAAATGCACTCGCTCAAGGCACTCCTTAAAATAGAGAACATCAACATCTGTGCAGTGATAGAGACCTGGTTCAAAGCTCCAGAGAACACCTCTGCATTACCAGGCTATAATTCATACCACACCTTTCGGCCATCTAACCCAGACCAAAACACTAAAGGTGGAGGCGTATCCATATTAATTAAGGATATCCACACCTCCAAGCTAGTTGCTCAGCATAATGCATCTGAGATTATCCAAGTTCAACTAACTCTGGGCAAGACCGCAATCCAGATTGTAGCTTGCTACAGACCCCCCACCATGCCCCAGGATTCCCACTCCTCTTTTCTTGATACACTGGAAAATATTAGGGTACAACCCAACACCCTAATAATGGGTGACTTCAACTACCCCACCATTTACTGGGAAAACTACTCATGTACCAACTCTTTTGCTCAACGTTTTCTGGAATTCATCAATTCCAACGCCTTGGATCAACTTATCCACACCCCACCAGGGCAGCAATATCCTAGACATGGTCATCACCAACATGAGCGACCGGTGTTCCACACCAGAGGTCAATTCCTCATTGGTCAGATCCAACCACAAGCTAATCACCCTAGACATCCACATCCTGCTCCTAACCCCAACCCCATTAGGAAAACGACCGTAAAAAATTTCTCCAAAGCCAACTTCATGCTTCTTAAGACAGAAGTGGCAAACTTCACGACACCCATGCAGATGGAAAATAGAGGTACGACTGCTGAATCCTACACAAATGCACTTTATAAACACTTACAAGAGTGCATGGATTGTGCTATCCCTAACAGAACCAAGATACTACCCTCCAAAAAAGGTAGCCAATCTGGTGATATTCTGCCATATAAACGCTGCAATAGAAGAAAGAAACTGTTGCAAAAAAAGAGTAAAATCCCATGATTGGAGGAACTCCCTGGTCAGCCTCAGTAAGAAGCTGAGATCCCTCATAAAATCCTCCAAAGCTAGTTATGAAAACAAAATTGCCACTGATTCTAAAGACAATCACAAAGCATTCTATAAGAATCTCAATGGCAACACTCAGATCTGCTCTGAGTTACAGCACAATGACACTAAATATACAGACCCAACTGATATTGCCAACATCCTGGCAGATAGGTTCAGTGTTAACTTTACCCCCCTCTCGCCCCCTAAAGGGCCCATCTCTATACCGGAAGAATGCAAAGTTCCTGTAATCATGGCTACATAGGTAAACACCTCGCTCTCCAAAGCCAAGAACACAGCATCCATGGGACCTGACAACATCCCAGGCAGCCTTCTACATGAACTACAGAATAAACTGGCACCACCAACTAAGTACCATGTTCAATCATAGCCTCACCTCAGGCTTAGTGCCCATTGAATGGCGCTCCGTGACAGTTATCCCACTTCACAAAGGGGGAGCCAAGACAGACTTCGAGAATTACAGCCCCATTAGCCTGACGAGCCTGGTCTGGAAGGCCATGGAATGTATCATCATGGAATTCATAAACAAAGACATTGGAGATCTCCAAACTCTGGACCCCACACAGTTCGGGTTTGTAAAAGGCAGAATATGTCTCCTAAACCTGATAGACTTCTTTGAAGCAGTCACCAAAGCCATAGATGAGGGTACGATGGTTCACACAGCCTATCTAGATCTCACCAAGGTGTTCGACACCATCCCCCACTCTAGAATTATAGATAAACTCACTAAACTAGGTATAAATCCCTATGTCACAAGATGGGATGCCAACTGGCTTACTGACAGAACCCACACTGTGAAAGTAGCAGACTCCAAATCACACTTCAGACCAGTGACAAGTGGAGTACCACAGGGTTCAGTCCTGGGTCCTCTCCTGTTTGGTATCTACTTCGCTGAAGTACAGGCTAACACAGAAGGTCTTTGGCCAACTAAGTTCACAAATGATTGCAAACTAGGAGCCATAATCAAAACTCCTAATGATGTGGACATCCTACAAAAGGGCCTCACTGAGACAGATGCCTGGTGTCAAAGCCATGGTCTCAAGCTCAATGCCAAAAGGTGTATTGTCATCCCCTTTGGTAAAAACTCTGTACCCATGAACTACCAAATAGGCGGTAGTCTACTTAACACCGAAAGTGTGATAAGAGACCTTGGGACACAGGTGGACAGTAGTCTCTCCTTTGATAATCACATTGCCACAGTGGCTAGGAAATCCTTCTATGTGGCACACCTCATCACAAAAGGTTTCTCATCCAAAAAAAAAGAGGTCATTGTTCCCCTCTACTCATCACTCATTAGACCCATTATAGAGTACAATGCCCCTTTTGGTATGTACTGCACAAGACATCTACAACAACTGGACAGGCCACAGAAATACCTCACAAAGAGAATTACTGGCCTCAAACAGATGCCCTACGCAGACCATCTTAAAAGACTCCAGCTTTCTCCGTCACATATCGCCTACTCAGAGGCGATCTCTGCCTAACATACAAAGCTATGTCAAACCCAGAGCTGTTGGACATGCTCCACTTAAAGAAATCCCAATCCCTCTGAGCTACATGCTCTAGGGACCTAAACCTTGTCACCACAACAAACAGAACATGCTGGAGGGATAGTTTCCTGTCTCAGAGACTTCCCATACTCTGGAACAGAATACCTATCTATGTCAAACAGAGCTCCTCATTAGCACTCTTCAAGAAAAATCTTGATGATTGGATGGGTAATAGGAAATTCACCCCAGGGATCACTTCTGTGGCTCTGCTTGACAGGGGCACAGGAAAATAATTTTCTTGGGTGGCAAAAGTCAGGGTACCTTTTTGGCTAGGCCTGTATAGGCTCTAGAGCCAATAGCCTAGTACCTACCTATGAACCTATGAACCTATAAAGTTTATTTTAGCTGTGCAACTGAAAAAGTAGAAAGACTGGAGTTTTTTGTTTATTTGTTTGCTTGCAGCAGATAGTTCAAATTCCTGTGGTGGTAATGTTGGGGAACTAGCAACAACAGCTGAAGGAAAAGGTCCTGCAAAACAGCAACAGTTTTATTCTACAACCCATCAGGTTTCCTGTCTGCTAACAATTGTGGATCATTTCTTGCTCCTGCAACAAAAGTGATTGTCATTAAATGAGACAATGGTGACTCCAGCTTTTTAACTGGAGGTTTCACAAAATTGAAAGCTTAAGCACTGCTGCCTTAGGGAAAGGGAAGTGAAACAATTAGTCTTGGCAAAGTGTAACTTTCTAAACACAGAAGATTTAGTCGCCATCATGGAATCCAGACATCATTAGGCTGATCACCATATGGAAGAAAGTAATAGCAAAAGCCAGGAAATACATTGCCCAGCAGGATAAAAACTCTCTAATAAATCTAAAGAACCCCTCAGAGGGCAAATCAGGTCTACCAAAGCCAATTCTGAAGTAAAAATAGCCTCCCAGGCCAAGGACAACCACAATGTTTCTTAGTTATGTCTGTAATCTCAAAGGTTTACACAATAATGTGCAAAGCTAATTGTGAATGGAGTTACCTACATGGAGTTGGAAGATATAGGAAATCTACTGACTGAGAAATGTATCTCCAGTTTTACTCCCACTGTCATGCCTCAAGAAATACCATCAAACATACCCCCCAACCATCCCTAGGGACCAAGTCGTAAATACACTCTCCATGGCCAAGATCACTTCATCAATGGGCCCTGATAATATCCTGGGATGCCTCCTAAATAGCATGCGAAATGACCCATCAGGACCACTGGAGTCACTATTTAACTATAGCCTCCAGTCAGGCTTCATGCCACATGCATGGCAACACTCATCCCTCTGCATAAGGGTGAGCCTTCTATGAACGCTAGAACTATAGACCCATTAGTCTGAATGCTCTCAAATGCAAAGCCATGGAAAGAATTATCATGAAAATGATTTATAATGACAATGGAAACCCCCAAACACTGAATCCAACCTAGTTAGGTTTTGACAAGGGAAGATCACATATACTCAATCCAGTAGACTTCTTTGAGAAGATTATATAGAATATAGTTGAGGGCAACATGGTACATACTGCCTACCTTGACGTGGCCAAGGCATCTGATACAGTACCCAACTCAGGCATTGTAAACAAACTCTCTGAATTAGGCATAACCCCCCATGTTACACTCTAGATTGCCAGCTGGCTCTCAAATGGGATCCAGAAAGTTGGGCTAAGTAATATCCACCTCCACAAAGAGGCATGTCACTGAAGGAGTCCCACAGGGCTCAGTGTTGGGTCCTCACCTTTTTGGCATCTGCCTTTCGGAAGTCAAGGCCAATGTCAAGGGCCTCTGGCTGACCAAATTTATAGTTGATTGCAAACTGGGAACAGTCAAAGAATCCCCCAAGATACAAATATCTTCCAGGGAGAGTTACTGCTGACAGACAAATAACTGGTGCCATTGACATGGGCATAATAGTACCCTTTGGGAAGTTGGCTACCAAGGAAAGTACCTCACTGATAACACCCAGCTGTCAGGAGACCCAGTAGTCAGGGATTTGGGAATGTATGCAGTCAGTAACCTGGTTTGGATTTCAATCAACATATGTCTAAGGTAGTGGGTAAATCATTCTTTGTTGCTCAACTTATAAGAAAGGGAATTGCATCTAGGTCAAAGGGAGTCATCATTCCACTGTACTCGACCATCTTCAGACTCATCATTGAGTATAATGCCCCCTTCAGTATGCAGCTGACCAGGCACATGCAACAACTGGAATGTTCACAGATATTCCTCACAAAAAGAATACATGGCTTTAACAACATGTCCTATGCTACTGCCTCAAAGCTCTATTCCCATACGCTGTCTCCTACAGACTGTTAAGAGGTGTTCTATGACAGGCATACAAGGTATCCCGGGATACTGCTCTGATGGACCCCTTGCATTTTCACAAAACAAACAGCATCAGAAATACCTGATCCAAGGACTTAAACCTTGCTTGTGAAATTAATAGGACAGTTAGATGGACAGGTATGTGTCTCAGAGAATACCCCTCCGCTGGAACAGGCTTCCATGTGAAGAAGAATACCTCCCTGACCTTATTCAAGCATAACCTGGACCAGTAGATGGGAAATCAAAATTCACCCACTGGTCTGTTACCTGTGTCTCTAATAGATAGAGGCAAGTTGTTGTTAGTGTTGAGAAAGAACAGAGACATTTGTTGGATAGGAAGCCTCTCAGAATGTTTTTTTAAGGATGGGAGGGAGGGAGGATATTGACCTGATGGATACAGTTAAGGTATTCCAGGTCTTAGCAACATGGCATGAGTACAGACAATGCCCAGCAAACTTGATTGTTTTGTGGCATTTTTGGTCATTGCATCATAATGACTGACTGGGTACATAGTTGTTTACAATGTTATTTAGTGCTGGACAAGTAAATGGATTCTGGATAATTTTATAGGTGGTAAGAAGCTGTGTATATGTTAGTTGCTGGGGTAATTCTAACCAATATATGCTTTTTAGTGCTATACAGTGGTGGGTTCTGAAAGGGGTATTTGCTGCAAATTTAGCAACTTTGTTATAGCATTGTTTAAGTTTTAATTTTGTGATGTTAGTAAGGATGGGAGCACAATAAAGAAGTGTGGGGAGCAGGTAAGTAGCAGCAAGTGTAGTTTTAATTGTGTCTGTGAGAAAGTAAGTTTGTTTCTGGCTTTATAAAACATCCCTAGTTTTTGATGAGTTTTACTTAAGCAGTTTTGTTTATGCAGGTCAAATGTAAGATAATCCTTTATTATCATCCCTAATAAATTGCTATGAGAAGGGACTTCAGTTACTGTATTATTGAAAGAGTTTAAATTTGTTTTTTGTTTTTTTCTTTTTTTTCTTTTGTCTTTTCATGAGAGAGGGTTTTTTTTGGGGGGGTGGGGAGTAGCAATGTTTAGGGCTGAGCATGAATTGTGAGCTATAAAGCCATGTTGCAGTGGCAGTTGAAGCTTCCTGAGTAATTTTTTTGGAGCTGTGCCATGTTGGCAGGTGTGTAAATGAATGTGGAGTCATCTGCATACTGTATTAGTGAGGCCTGTTATGTGGATGTATACAGGGTTTTGGTAAGCATGTTAAAAAGGAGGGGACAAAGGATAAAGCCTTGTGGTACACAAGTGGTGACTGGGATGCATAGAGAGAGGGTGAAGTGCCATTTTACTGACTGATACCTATTGGATAGGTAGCATTTGAACCATAGAAGGCTGGGCTTAAGAAGATACCTAATAAGGACATCTGAAGTAGAAGTTTACTGTGATAATCTGTGTAGAAGGTTTTAGACAAAGTAAGAAATAAGGAGGAGACTAGTTTGCCATTATCTCTGGCTTTATTGATAGTATTTATATTGGTTCGATATGTAGTGTTAGTACTGTGGGAATGAGAGAAGCCATGTTGTGTGGAGTATTGGAGTTATTCCAGGAGAAAATTTAGCAATTGCTCTTGAATGTAATTTTCAAGTATTTTGGAGGTGGATAAGATTTCTATAGGTCTAAAGTTAGTAGCATCTGTTGAATTTCCTTCTTTGTGCAGAGGAATAATGCGTGACTATTTCCAGAGAAAGGGAGTGTGGGATTCTTGGACTGACCTATTTATAAGGATTGATTCAAGGTAGGCAATGCCATCAGCTGTTATTTTAAGGTACTCGCTTGGTAGGTCATCAGGTGAAGTAGAGTATGGTTTGAATTTGTTTAAGAGTAGTTTTATATAGAATGCATATACATTCAGACATACACGGGTCTACCTCTAAATGCTGAAGTTTTCAAAAATTTTAATTTCTTATGGCTGAGACCATAAGATCAAAGTTTTGAAATTTTGAAATGTAAATAAAAAAAAATAAAAACAAAAAAAATCTTTTTTTTTACATTTTTGCAGGGGGGCAAGCCTCCGTTGCAGCCCCACACCCCCTGCTAATTAAATATACCAACTCCAAGATTGCACTACAGTGAGGAAAATGGTAAATAGACTGTTCCGTGCTGTACAGCGATCTCCATTTAAACGGTTTGGAGTTTCAAAACTTTGATCTTATGGTCTCAACCATAAGAAATTTGAAATTTTAAATCTTCAAAATTTAGAAGTCGGCCCATATACACATGCTGATGCAGTCAGAATGCTTTTGCAGCAGTCATAGTAGTGAATCTTTATATAACTGTTCAGGTAATACAAAGACAGATTAAGTGAAACTGACAACCAAAATGATGACAATAGTGGTGGTTTACTATAGTTTATCAAACAACGGTTACAGTTTTGTTAACATCAATAAAGGCTGGTGGAGTATTTCAAAATGCAACCACAGGTGCCTGACAAGTGGACAAATACTTCTACATAAAGCATCTATCATAATATTTGTCTGAAAAAAGAAAAAGGTAAGAGAGAAATAGATACAATAATTTATGGGTCTGATTTTCCTCAACCTAATCCAGTAACCAAATAGCCTTAAATAGTTGCTTTCACAGGGAACTGTTGTACTGAGAGTCATTTTCTCCATTGAGTAACATTACAATATCTGATATGTATAAAATGTGTGTGTGGAAGATGGTCATTGGCTAAAATTCAAATCAGAAATTAGACAAGAAGTATACTTAATGAATTCTGCATAAGGCTAATTATACTGTCTTCCCCCATTGGACCGAGGTTGTTTTTCTGTTATCTGAAGGAGATCTTACATGACTTTTAAAAATGTAGATGATTATGATCAAGTTGCCAGTTACAACTGACCTATTGCATGCTGAGACATGGATGCAAAAAAATTCACCTCAAGAGCGAAGTATTTTTTTCTGTCATTAAAAAGATGCTATCACCAGAATTCCCAGTATTGAAAAGGGCAAAATGGCCTAGACAACTTCAGAACAGAGCTGATTAATTGTCTTTACACGCAGAAAATTAATCTAAATCTAGATTGTACCTAATTGCCTAGGTACAACATCCCAAATTTTTTTACTTAGAAAAGGCAAACAGTGATTGAGACATTTCTTTGCACATGTATGCACCAAACTTTCTAGTCAGTGGAGATCCATCATGAGTCACACTGATGTCCCTCTCACCAGGCTGAGTAAGGAGAAAGTTATAGTCAGTTGCTTATCAAGGGCTAGGATCCATCACATTACGCATGCACTCAGGACATTGGACCACAATTACCAATATGACTCAGTCACAGTCCATGAGAGAGTTAGTGACCTGAGATGTACCACCTTAGACTTTTTGAAGAGAGACATCATGGAGCTCTTGGAATATGTGTCTCAGGCTGGTACCTTCTCCAGGGATGATGCCACAATACGAACAAAAGATGATTGACTTTAATAATTGGCTTAGTTTCTGGTGTCATTCTAAGGTGGTGCAATATTTGTCAGCATGGAAGGAGATGGTCAACAGACCACACTGCTTTGCAAGGGTTGGTCTGCACCTCTCCCCTCTAGGCTTTTGAATATTAGCTAAAACATTGTCTTCCCCCATAGAGCCTTTTTTTAGGCAATGCCAAACTGAAAGTACTTCCGACATAGCAAATCAAAACCAAGAAAATCTAAAGGTATTACTGCTCAAGTGCTAGGAGTCTAAACAAACAACTCCACTCCCTAGAAGCTCTCTTTACCATGGAGAATACTGACATCTGTGCAGTCACTGAGGCATGGTTTAAAGCTACAGAGAGCACACCAACAGTGCAAAGTTATAATGCTCTCCACACATTTAGACCAGCTACTTCCCAGGCAGGGAATAAAGGTGGAGGTGTCTCTATTTACATAAAAAATAAATATATTTCAAGGCTGGTCAAACAGGACAATGCACTTGAGCTGATCCATGTTCAAATCACCATAGGCAAAATCCAATACCACTTCCTTGCAATCTATAGGTCCCTTTCTATGACTCAAGAAATACATACCATGTATTTAAACTTATTAGAAACACTAACCATCCAATCCAATACCATATTCATGGGTGACTTTAATTACACCACTATTAACTAGAAATCCTATAAGACACCAAATGTACATGTACAGAGATTCCTGGATTTTGTAAACACAAACTCCCTGGACAAGATAGTCAATACACCAACCAGGGGTGCAACCATACTGGATCTGGTCTTCACTAATATGGGAGACTGCTACACACACCCCTACTGTAATGCTTTCCCTGGTAAGGTCAGACCACAAAATGGTCTCCTTTGAAGTAAAAATAAAATCTGAACCCCCAGCTAAACATGAAATATTCAGGAAATATGCTTAGGTTAACCTCCTGCTATTAAGTGAGAACCTGGCAAAATTTCAAGCCCCCATAAACCATGAGAACGCTTATGCCTATGCAAAACTGTTCAACAAACCCTGTACAAGCTTGTTAATAGCTGCAAAGAGGCAGCTGTACCCACCAGGAAGAAGTACAGAACTAACTCAAAAAACAAGCCACCCTAGTGGAATCACAAAATCAATCAGATGTATAACAGGAGGAAGACATTCATGGCAACAGTTAGGAGGTGCAGCACCAAGCAGGATAAAAACACTCTTATCAGACTAAATAAACAACTCAGAGGACAAATAAAGTCTACCAAAAGCAAATTTGAGGTAAGTTTAGCTTTCCAGGCCAAGGACAACCACAAAGCATTCTTTAGCTATGATCGCAACCTCAAAGGCAATACACAATTGTGTGCAGAGCTCATTGTAAATGGAGCCACTTATACTGAGCACAAAGATATAGCAAACCTCCTGGGTGATAAATTCAGCTCCAGCTTTACCCCTCTCTCCCCTTCAACCTTCCCTCAGGAAATATCATCACATATAATCCCCCCCTACTATCACTAGCGAACAGGTCCTTAATGCTCTCTCTAAGACTAAGAACACTGCATCATTGGGCCCAGACAACATCCCAGGATGCCTTCTTAATAGCATGAAACATGACCTACCAGGGCCTCTAGAATTACTATTTAACTGTGGCCTCCAAACAGGCTTCCCGCCTCATGAATGGAGAAAGGCAACAATCATCCCTCTGCACAAAGGTAGGCCATCTACAGACCCTGGAAACTACAGACCCATAAGTCTCACTAGTCTTATATGTAAAGCCATGGAAAGAATTACCGTGGAGATGATCAGTAGAGATATAGTAAACCTTCAGACACTGGACCCAACCCAGTTTGGTTTTGTCAAGGGCAGATCATGCCTACTCAACCTGGTGGACTTCTTTGAGAAGGTCACCAAAGCAATGGATGAGGGCAAAGTCATTCACACTTCCTACCTTGAACTGGCCAAGGCATTTGGCACAATGCCCCACTCAGGTATTGCTGACAAACTCAAGAGGTTAGGTACAAACCAGTATGTCACCCAGTGGATAGTCAACTGGCTCACAGAGAGGACCCAGGAAGTTAGAATTGGGGAGTCCACCTCTACAAAGAGGCCAGTCACAAGTGGAGACATTCAGGGATCAGTCCTTGGACCACTCCATTTTGGTATTTACTTCTCAGAAGTCAAGGCCAATGTCAATGGTCTCTAGCAGACTAAATTTGGAGATGATTGTAAATTAGGAGCTGTCATTGAATCTCACACTGACACAAATGTTCTCCAGGAGGGGATGACACAGACAAACAACTGGTGTCAGAGCCATGAACTAAAACTAAATTCCAAGAAATGCATAATAGCATCCTTTGGGAAGTCATTCATCCCTGGTAACTATCATATTGACAACACACCCCTTAGAGTTGACCCAATAGTCAGGGACTTGGGACACACACAGATAGTAATCTAGCCTTTGACCATCATGTGTCCACAGTGGTGAGAAAATCATTCTATGTTGTGCAACTTATAAACAAAGGTATGGCGCCTAAGTCCAAGGAAGTCATTGTTCCACTTTATTCGGCATTCATCAGACCTGTCATTGAGTACAATTCCCCCTTTGGTATGTACCTAACCAGGCATATTCAACAATTAGGATGTCAACAGAGGTCCCTCACTAAATAAATACAGGGCATAAGTAATATGTCCTATGCAGATTGCCTCAAGGCCCTGTCTCTGTATTCTGCATCCTACAGGCTTTTGAGGGGAGATCTATGCCTGGCACACAGGGCATTGCCAGACCCCACTGTGATGGACCTCCTGCATATCCACAAAACAAACAGCACCATAATTACCCATTCTAAATATGTAAACCTTGCCTGTGATATAAATAGGACCTGCTGGAGAGATAGATATGTATCCGAGAGACTACCTCCATCTATGGAACAGGTTCCCCATCCATGTGAAGCAGAGTTCCTCCCTAACCCAATTCAAGAGCAACTTCAAAAACTGGATGGGAAACTGGAAATTCATCCATGGATCGGCACCTATGTCTCTAATGGACAGAGGTAACCTGCAAATGTTTCATTTCCCAGGCCCATCCTTACACTTATCAAGGGTGTCAGAACTTGTCAAAGAATGGGATGCATGGCTAGGCTTAAAAAGGCCCTTGTGGTTGTTAGCCTAGTAAACACCTATGAACTTATAAACATAGGCTTGCATAGGTCTTAGGGTGTATTAGTCTGCAAAGCATCTTAATATTAAGGTTATGTAAAGAATAGGTATGTAGCTTCTGTTTAGGGTGGGGAATATGTCACTGGAAAATGACATATCTGGCCTGAGCTGGCATTAGAGCAGAGTTAAACCTCATGTATTTTTCCAAAAATTGACTTTTTAGTGGAGATATACCAATACCAAAATCTCATGGCTGACATGGAAAAGGTGTTCTGAACAGATTAAACACAAAGTTGCTTCAAAGTCTTTGCACCTGTGTTCATAAAATAAGTGCATTTCATAGTTAAGTATCTGATATAATTCTGTGAATTTATTACAAAATGATAATTTCTAGTAGTTTATGCCTCTATCACTGACAGTGTGCAGCAGCTGTTGCTCCCTGTCTATAAGTATTAATATCATGACAACAGTTTCATATATTCTAATTGCATTCACATTAAATTTACTGGGCTATTTAGCAATAATATTTCCTTTCACTGTGCTCCCTGTACAGAAGCCATAAAAGGGACAGAGCAAATTACATAGAAATTAATAGAAATAAATGATAATATAATAAAGGTTTTTGAAAAAAGAGTTGCCAGGCTTGATCAGATAGGGTGTAACAGTCAACAGTGCTTAACAGACATTGAAAAAGAAAAATCTGGTGGAGGAATTTTTTTGTTTTTGTTTTGAAGTGGCACCTCATATAGTCTGAAAAATCTCCATAATATTTATGTTATGTAAAGGACAGGTTTATTACTTCTGCTCATGGTGAAAATGCAGTTTATCTCTATCAGTCTATCTATCTATCTATCTACCTATCTATCTATCTATCTATATATCTATCTTTTTGCCTATCTATCTGTTTATATACTGATCAGGCATTACATCATAAGTAAAAATTTAATTTTTGCAAAAAGTAAAAATAAACATTTATTGAAACAATAATGTCATAAAACTAAGAATAGGAAAGGATAGCCCAGCCAACGTAGCAGGTGAGTCCCAACAAGGCAGAAAAAAAGTTCTAGACATTTTCAAAAATGTTTATAGGCTATTAAATTATGTAATGCATTAATATGAGCATAAAGACATAGAAGAACATATTTAAATATAAAAACAGCATTTTATATCTACACAGAAAGATTGCTTCACTGAAGAAAATAATGCCCATACATTTTCAACACAGAGCAGCCTTTAAGAGCCTACATCTGGAACAGTACTCTAAGTACACAACATACCAAAGAAATCAGGTATAACTTATCTGTAACTTTTGCTAAGAAATTTAAAAACAATATTTGAGATGCTGCCACAGATATTTATACAAATGCAAAATCACTTTCGAGGTGATATAAACAATGAGTATTGGCTTCAAAATGGAACTTAATTGCAAGCACAGAGCACATCACATTGAGTTGATGCTATATCAGAACAAAAATTTGTTTATTTATCCAAAAAGTGACATTTTATATCACTGAAAATATACCACTATCACATCTTCAGTGCCTTCACAAGTAAAAATGACATATACACAACTGCAGCATAGAAATGTTTTATTTCTTTAAAATTAGAATCAATGGTTAAATGTCGTTAATGCAAGCAAAAGTCCTTGAAAGTTTTACTAAAAAATGTTAAAGAATAAGAAGTTCCCATTGCATTATAAAAAAAGATGAAAGTATTTAAATAATATAGTTATATGATACAATAAAAATATTTCCCATTTACAAACTTAATGACTGTGACAATTATATCTTCATTGCTTTCGTGTAATACCAGAAAGAAAACTATTATTTATTTCTAGAAAATATCGGGCACTCTAAATTGGCCCTAGGTGTAAGTGTGTGCATGTGTGTGCCTTCTGTGGAAGGTTGGGCGCCGGGCTGGCAACTCAACACTGTAAAACTCCACAGCCAATCATGAGCTGACAGGTGATCCACTGTGGCGATCCCTAACTGGGAAAAAGCCGAAAGAAGAAGAAGAAGATCATATTTTCTGTTGTTTTAAATATCCTAGTAAAAACAATTACAGATAACTAATATAACTGTAGAGACCACCATGGTAGTGACTATGAGTTGCATTCCTCTCACGTATACCTCATTATGAGGAATGTTCCTCATAAAAAGTCCATGTTCCTCAATGCTCCACATTGAAAGGGTCCATCTGACATTCATTGCTATGGACTTCTTTAACTAATGTCTATTGTAGATCATTTTGAATTATTAATTCATCAGACATCTGTTTTACATATGTAAAATAACACAGTTAACCATCATGTGAGCTTCCTATTTGAAGTTTTTAGAAAGCTGTTAGTAAGTATTCCACATTTTGTCCATTTGTTCTATCTTATAAGCTATAGTGTTCCATATTTTGGGTAAAGAATGTTGAGAGCTATGACCAGTTAGCAAATGCAGCCAAAAGATTGAACAGTATTGTCAAAGTCAGTTCAGAACAAACATGTAAATATGGCATGTTATGGCCATGCAAACATCACACTTCTTCGTCATATTGATAAAACCCTAGAAATAAAAATGTTTTTTTTTAGAAATATCTACCATTTATGTCATGCCAATTATAACAAAGTTTTGAAGTGCAAGATGACACATCTGCATTCAACATACATATTTTCTTCCTGTGTAAAATGCATGCTGCCTATAGTATACAGCTGATCACCAAAATACTGTGAAATCTTCAAAAGATAATCAAAGTTTCAAATTTATAGGCATTTTTAAAACTTCTAACTGAGGCTTTTGTAACACTTTCATTTTAAAACAAAAGTAACTATCACTTTTGCTCAGGGTGAAAAATATAAACTTCATCCAGAAAATAAACACACTGAGTGGTTATAAGAGCAGAACTGCAAACAATATGTATTTCCCTATAGAAGTGAGGTTTTCAATATTTTTAACAACTGTGGCAGAAACAAAACAAAACATAAAAATCCATGTTAAAATGCATGATGCAGTTGTTCTACTGGCTTTGGTATATGAAGCACAGTGAAATTACAGTTAAATAGCCCAGTATAATTTAATGTGAATGCAATTATAATATATGAAACTGTTGTCAGGATATCACCATTTATAGAGGGGGAGCAACAGCTGTTCACACCCTCAGTGATAGAGGCATAAACTGCTAACAAATGATCAAAGGTAAAGGGGTTAAAATCCTATCATTTGTTGCAGTCATTCATTCATTCCAGCAAAATCAGGAGAATTATGTATGTACTTAAAATGTCATAGATACTGCTTTCTAACTAATTTCATACTGTCTGTGCCGTAATACAATAATGTTTCCCAATGCAGAATAAAATTAGCTCCTGAGAAGTAATTTCATAAAGCTGTTATTCCTGTTGATTATAAATCTAGCTAAGTGTTACATTGCAGCTATTTCTAAGTCGTTAATGTCTGTATTTCAAACTAAGACAGGTGAACAGCTTCATAACTTCTTTAGTCATTTTGATGGTCAGGGACTCTAACTTTACAGAGAGCATTTTGTTTAGCAAGCATCCTCAGTAAGTACAAAACCATTATAGTCTGTTAAAGTCAATGGTATTTGTGGTCCCTAGACAGCATGTATTTAATTCTTTCTGTTCAACATTATGCCTTTGTGGGCTTAATTTTTGCTTATACAGCATATTCTGTGTATTCAGTCTTATGTTTTCTAGTATGTAAAATTTTGCAGCTTTCTGTAACATGCACTGTACTAACCTAAGGTGGGACAGCTAGTCCCTATTTCTTGAACAGAGGATGCAGTATCATCCAGGAGTGCCTCAGTTCACATTTAGTATCATTTGAAAGATCTCCTGTTTTGAAGGTGAAAAGAATATTCCTTGTTTTATGAATTATCTCTTTTAACCAAAACACATTTTCCAAAGGCAAACCACTGTCTACACTGGACAGTTAACACCAAGTGCCGACAGAATTTGTCAAGTTGGCATATGAATATACATCACATGTACCAACAAATCTAACAGCTCATATGTCTATAACATTAAATTATTGCCCCAAGTTTATATCTGCACTAAATCCAGCAACACCATGTACATAAGAAGTGTTATTCATCTTCAGAAAAAGGCAATATAAAAGACCAAGCCTCCCCCCCCCAAAAAAACCCCTGAAAATGTATCTCCATCATCATAATTCTGCTACTGCATGACACCACAAAATCCATTTCAGGCCCCACACCTCTATCCTGTTTCCTGATAGAGAAAATAAAACAGACCAAATGCATGGTTTTATCACAGAGCATAACCTAGTCCTTTTAGGAATTACAGAATTCTGTATTATAAAGGACAGCCTCCCCTATTCACCACTTCTTCCACACATATAACTATTACTTTGATGCTAGTTAAGACTCTCCTTCTTTTAAAATCTCATCTTAATGTGCATCTCATAGCTCAGGGAAATCCATCTTCTGACTAGGCACCTTGGGAAAATACTACACAGTAGTAACATTCTCATCCTTGCAGCAGCCTGCCCCTCACCACCTTCATCAAATGGAAAACTGAAAACTTATTCACAGTATCACCACCTCTTAATCACACATAAACAATTCCTTACTGCTTGGTGACTTTAGCCTCGGGTCTACATCACATAGTCGAAGTTATGTAACTTCGAACACCTAATGGTTGAACCATTATGTTCGAAGTTACATAACTTCGACTACCTAAAAAAAGAAAAAACACAACGGACAACAAAATAAACTGTTGTAAGCAGGGGGCCTGCGTCCCCCACACCTCCCGCTACTTAAATATACCAACTCTGAGATCACACCACATTGAAGTGAATGGAAACCTCCACCTATGGAGATTTCCATTCACATGCTCCAACTTTTACAAATTCGAACATATGGTCGCGACCATATGTGGTTTGAACTTGTAAAAGTTCGATGATGTGATAGGAACCCCTTTAGCCTCAGCTTACTCAGTCCCATCCAAAACAATGATGCAGACCTCTTTAATCTAAAAGAACTATAACATCTCACTTGCCTTAATCTCAGAGCCTACAGCCACTCATTAATAGACCTAGGTATAATCAATGACATTCTCTGGTTTTTAACATCCCCATTTACCTGCCTTCCCTGACTAACTACTATCAAATTAGCTTTCACCTGCATTTCACGATCCAAAAACTACCTCCACAGCTAGTCTAATTCAGAGCTAAATCTGATGCTGATATAAAACAATCAAATCTATCCTCACCTCCGTGGACTGGGCTAAAATACTAAATACAATTGAAAGAAACTGCACCATGCAGTCCCCTCACAAAAACACTCAGGATATACAGAAGTGTATGCTTTCCTTTACCAAAAAAAAAAAAAAAAATGGCTGACTAACCAAAGAACTAAAAGCAGTACTAAGACTCAGAGATGAAACAAGGCACACATGGAAAGATAACCCAACCCCAGACACAAGAAAGCATTTAATCCAACTTTGAAACCTTTCAAAAACAAACCAGTACATAGCATAAATCCCAACTATTGATAGCAAAATAATACTCACTAATTAATACCCCCAAGCAGTTCTGGAAAGAAATCAACATACTCAGGTAGAAACAATTAATCATCCATACAATACATCAAGTAGAACACATGTGTTCTAACTTTCTCTCTGAATATAAAATCCTCTTACAGTTTGTTTCTCTGCTACAAACTACCCCAGTACTCCAGATTACCCATCACCCCCTGCATTCTGGTAATTAACTTCAAACATATTAGAACTTAAGGTGTAGATTAATTCTTAGAACAATTAAAAATAGACAGTAACTAGGATTAGATGGCCTCTACCCCTGTCTCATCTATCACTGCACAATATTCATCATAGCACCACTTCAACATATATTCATAGGTGTATAGGTTCATAGGTAGGTACTAGGCTATCTGCCCAAAGGCATTTATAAGCCTAGCCAAAATGTGTTGGCTTTTGCTGCCTCCTTAGATTAGTTCCCTGTGCCTCTGTCCAGTAGAGCCACTGAAGTGATCCCTGGGGTAAACTTTCTGTTTCCCATCCACTAGTTAAGGTTTCTCTTGAAGAGTGTTAGTGAGGAGCTCTGCCTAATGTAGATTGGAATCTTGTTCCAGAGCATGGGAAGTCTCTGGGACAGGAATCTGTCCTTCCAGCACGTCCTATTTATTGCTGTGGTGAGGTTTAGATCCCTAGAGCGTGTGGCTCAAGGGGATATGGTTTTCTTTAGGAGGAGCATGTCCATCCATTCTGGGTTGGACATGACCTTGTATGTCAGGCAGAGATCACCTCTGAGTAGGTGGTATGCAACCAAGTACAGCTGGAGTTTCTTCAGTCGAGTTGCACAGGGCATCTGTTTGAGGCCAGTGATACTCTTGGTGAGGTACTTCTGTGGTCTTTCCAGCTGTTGCAGATGTCTTGTAAGGTACATCCCAAATGGGGTATTGTACTCTATGATGGGTCTGATGAGTGATGCATAGAGGGGCACAATGACCTCTTTTGATCTGGATGCAAATCCTTTTGTGATTAGGTGGGCCACATAGAAGGATTTTCTAACAATTTTGGCAATGTGATTATCAAAGGAGAGATTACTATCTACTTGGGACCCCAGATCCCTTATTACATCTTCCGTATTTAGGGGGCTACCACCTATGTGGTAGTTTGTGGGTACTTTGTTTTTTCCAAAGGGGATGACTATGCACTTTTTGGCATTTAGCTTGAGGCCATGGTTTTGACACCAGGCATTTGTCTCAGTGAGACCCTTTTGGACGATGTCTGTGTCAGCCGGAGAGTCAGTTATAGCCCCTAGTTTGCAGTTGTCTGCGAACTTGGTCAGCCATAGTCCTCTTGTTCTTGCCTGTACCTCTGAGAAGTATATGCCGAACAGGGGGGGGTCCTAGGACTGAGCCCTGGGGAATGCCACTTGTAACTAGTTTAGAGTCAGACCTAGCTCCTGCAACTCTTACCATGTGGGTTCTGTCCTTGAGCCAGTTGGCAACCCATCTTGTGATGTCGGGGTTTATGTTCAGGCTGGTGAGCTTGTCTATAATACCAGAATGGGGAATGGTGTCAAAGTCCTTTGCGAGGTCTGGCTCTGCTGTGTGGACCACCTTTCCCTCATCTATAGCCTTGGTAACTGTCTCAAAGAAGTCCACCAGGTTTAAAAGGCATGATCTGCCCTTAACAAAGCCAAACTGGGTAGGATCCAGAGTTTGGAGGTTCCCAATGTCTCTGTTAATGAGATCCATGATGATGCACTCCATAGTCTTGCAGACCAAGCTAGTCAGGATTATAGGGCAATAGTTCCCAGGGTCTGTTGTGGCTCCACCTTTGTAGAGCGGAATAACCATTGCTGTGTGCCACTCTATGGGCATGTAACCTGTGGAGAGGCTGAGTTTGAACAGTGTGTTTAGGTGAGGGGTTAGTTCATCTTTGAGCTCATGTAGGATACAGCCTTGGACACCGTCCGGTCCCACTGATGCTGTGTTTTTGCCTTTGGAGAGAGCTGTTTTAACCTGAGTGTCTGATTTTGGGGCACTACATTCTTCTGGTATGGTTATGGGCCCTTTTGGGGGTGAAAGGGGGGTGAAGTTTGCACTGAACCTGTCTGCCAGGATGTTGGCGATATTGGTCGGTTCAGTGTATTTTGTACCATTCTGCACTAACTCTGAGCAGATCTGAGAATTGCCACTTAGATTCTTGACATAGCTAAAGAATGCCTTTGGTTATCCTTGGAGTCCTTGGCAATTTTTCTTTCGAAGCTAGCCTTGGATGATTTTATGAGGGATCGTAGTTTCTTGCTGATACTGATCAGGGATGTCTTCCCTTCTTGGGATTTTACTCTCTTCTGTAATAGTTTCCTCCTTCTATTGTATAGCTTGTTTATGGCAGAGGTCCACCAGACTGGTTTCCTTTTCTTGGAGGAGTGAGTCTTGGTTTGGCTTGGGATAGCATGATCCATGCATTATTGTAGGTGCCCGTAGAGTGCATTAGTAAAGGAATTTGCAGCTTGGGCAGCGTTATCCTTTAGCATGGGGGATTTGAAACTTTCCACCTCGGCCTTAAGTAGTGTGAAGTTTACTTTTGAAAAGTTTTTCACGGTGGTTTCTTTGACTGGGGGTGGGTGCAGAATGTGGATATCCAGAGTGATTAGTTTATGGTCAGATCTAACCAGTGAGGGGATGACCTCCGGTGTGGAACACCGGTCACCCATGTTGGTGATGACCAGGTACAATATGTTGTCACCTCTTTTGGGGGTGCTGACCAGTTGATCCAGGACATTTGAGTTTATAAATTCTAGGAAATGTTGGGCAAGGGAGTTAGTACTTGAGTAGTTCTTCCAGTTAATGTTTGGGTAATTGAAATCACCTAATATCAGGGTGTTTGGTAGGACCTTTATGTTTCCCAGTGTTTCCAGAAATGTGGAATGGGGGCCCTGGGACATGGTGGGTGATCTGTAGTAAGCTACAATTTGAATTGCAGTTCTGCCCATTGTTAGTTGCACATGGATGATCTCTGAAGCAATGTGCTGTGCCACTAACCTGGAGATGAGGGTATCCTTGATGAATATGGATATGCCCCCGACTTTTGTATTTCGGTCCAGGTTTTGTGGCTGAAATGTATGGTATGAGTTGTAGCCTGTTAGTGCTGAGGTGCTCTCTGGAGCCTTAAACCAGGTTTCTGTTACTGCACATATATTGATTTTCTCCATACTGAGGAGTGCATCAAGTGCGAGAATTTTGAGGTTTAGACTTCTGACATTGAGTAGCATTACCCTCAGTTTTTGTTACTTGTGCTATTTATGGTAGTGGGTTTGTCTTTTGAGCCTTGCCTAAAAAAGGCACTATGGGGGTGGCAAGAGCCTTGGCCAGTATTTAAAAGCCTAAGGGTGACAGGTGCAAGCCATCTCTAGTTACGTAGCATGGCTTGTCGAGCATGCCATCCCAGGCTGACAGACACTGGATCCCCTTTGAATGACACAAGTAGCTTAGCCAATTGTTGAAAATTATATATTTTTTTTATACTGTGGTATAATTCTTGGTGAGGGCAGGATGCTACTCAGGGTCAGGGTCATACCGGCCTGGGCTAAGTAATCAGAGAGCTCTTCCATGTCTCTTTTCATGTAGTCCAGGGAGGTACGGCTCAGGTCATTCACACCAACATGCACAATGAGAGAGTCATATTTGTACTTGTTCTGGAGTGACCTGAGTGCTTGTGTTATGTGGCGGATCCTGGCACCCAACAGGCAGCTAACAGTAACCTTGTTCAGCCTAGTGAGTGGGATGTCATTGTGCCTGACTATAGCGTCACCTATTACTAGTGTGTTGGGTATGTTATTTTGCCTTAAGGGCTGTGATTGCGTGGCACACTGGTTTTGGGAAGTATGTGTTTCATCGTTTGTGTTGGAGGGTGGAGGTTGCTTGGATGTCTGCTTTGGAGGTCTTTGTTGCTTTTGCAAATTTTTATTTAGAGCCCCCGAGTATGTTTTCGTGTATTTATATGTATTTTTTGCCAGTGCTGGTTTCATATGTCTATGTGAGACTGGCGGTGTGATGCAAGTATTTCCCTTCTACTTTTGACTGTCTGGTCCAGTCTTGGATTGAGAGAGCTTAGCCTCCAGTTTGGCTGTATAATTGCATCTCTCACATGTATTAGCATTTGGTGGTAAGAGGAGAGGGTTATCTGTGTACATGATGCAGTTGTAACATTGCCTTAAAATGCCCAGATTCACCAGTTGGACCAGAGAGTACACCTGAAACTGCCCTTTGGACATGCCTGGATAGGTACAGTGAGCTGTTTTACTGATTGGCTGGTAAGGTCGAACAGAGAGCCTTGTCCTTCTCTACTGTATAGGGGAGTCTAGTGCTAAGGATTATTAGTGCTTGCTATGAGTTTTGAGCAAGTTACCGGGCTGAGAAGTGAATAGTTTGAGTGCTGAAGTGAAAGTTTGTCTAGTTCCAAGGGAAAAATTGAAGGGTAGACTTTGTGGAGCCAGGAATAGTTATACCCTAGCTAACCGGCGCTTCCCGGTGCGCAAAACCATGCTAATGGGGGTATTATAGCAGGGAAATGAAAGAGATAGAAATTAGCCCAAAATGGCCAATAAACTACTAATTTCTGGGCTGAAACCACTCCTCCAGGGACAGATAGGCTGCTCAAAGCTCCCCTCTCTCACAGGTGAACAGAGAAACTTCCTTCTATCCAAGTAAGGTATGGGCAAACACAGAAACCTGTAACACAGCCCTGAATTCAGCACTAACCTGAAAACTGGACTATACTAGCTTAGAATGGTGGGAAAACAAGTATTTTTTTTTGTTTTTTTGTTTTTTCAGAAAATAAAGCAGATACAATCAAAAAAACACTTTAAATGCACAGAAATGGCTATCACACTTGAGTGTGTAGCCTACAACAGTTAAAGAAGTAATTTAAACACAAAAACAACTTTGTTAAAGTGCAAGCAGTAAAATAAGTACAAACTTCTGTTTAACTCAAAGTACAATGCCAAGTATATGGAAAGTCTAGAGTAAATCCTTTACCAAAGTAATCCAATCCAACCAAAGTCATTCACTACTTCCCAATATCATTCCTTCCTACCCTTGGGAAAATCCTAGACAAAATAATCTAGACTCAAATCATGTCCTACATTAGCAATTATGTCCTTCTGACATCCAAAGAACATGGCGTCTTGTCTGATCATAGTATACTTACAACCTCATGGATCTTCACAGAACAAAATCTCTTGGGAATTGCAACTTAGGTGTAAAAGTGCAGTTATCTTTCTCTCCAGCAACAAATGTCAACCATAGAATTCCCCAAGGATTAATAGTTGCACCTCTCTTATTCTCCATCTACATAAACAAATGTCCCCATAACTTTCCCCGCCTTCCTCTACTATTCATCACATATTATATAGTCCTTTTAATTTCAAGCAAATCTGTATTAACCCTGCAAAAAGAATGTCAGTCTGACTTTCTGGCCCTCATCTACTGGATTAATAATAAACGTCTTTTCAACTTATCCAAAACAAAAGCAATGCAGTTCAGAAAGAAGCAAAAACTGAACAAAACTAATCTTTGGTAATAACACAGCAACAGAAAACTGCAAATTCTTTAAGTATCTAGATATCTCGTTAGATCCATCTCATACTTTCTACCATCACCTAGACAATACAAGTAAATAGATTAACTGACTGTTCTGGGCTAACAAATTCTTTCTCTCCCTTTCTCTCTGTCTCTAAGAGCCCCTGAACTGCAATAGGCAAACAGATTTTAATATCACAACTAGTACATGGCCTGCCATTAATAGCATATATCTATAAAAGCAATTTCACTATTATTCAGACAATCACAAAATAAATCTGCAGGTTCATCACACTTTCCGAAAAACAAGAACTCAATAGCAGAATACTACCGAAAGCAAAATGGCTTCCTGTCAAGGAAACATATGACCTCTTATTGTGTTCTCAGATTTTCAAATTTCTACATAACCACTCAATCTAGCAACTGACAGCCAAACCTAAGAGAACCATACACCTACAACCTTATGACTCACAGCTCCTTAGGGCCCACATTACAGGTCCCCTAAATCAAAACATCCATTGCTTGTCTCTAGTAGGTCTTAATTAATGGGAAGTAATCCCCACTTAGATAAAGGAAAAATATTTTTACTCAATATTCTACAAACAACTAAAATACTGTCTACAAAGCTCTGCCAAATGCCAATGTTTCCACTGTAGTCACAATCCTATCACAGTTTCTCTGTCTCTGTCTCTCTCTCTCTCTTTATTTACTCTTTAAACACAGCTTACTCAATTGAGAATAAACAGCAAATAGGTAAATTCAGAAGCTATGTAGCTGAAACACTTGTATGTCCTTAACATGTCATTTGCGTGTGACCCACAGGCATCAAATGTATTATGTTTAAGGTATTACAAAGTGAAGACTGAGACTCTAGGTTATCTGGATCTGCCTTGGAGTATATATATATATATATATATATATATATATATATATATATATATATATATATAAACTAAGAAATGAACTTCGTGACAATAAAAGCATTCAAAAAATAGTAAATCACACCAACAACTCTTGTAGAACTTTAGCGCTTTCTTATTTATTATCAAGACTTCTTCAGAAAGACATGTTTCATAAGTATGAGCAACCATTTTCACTTCCTTTATATACATTAGTGTTCTAGCAGGCCATTTAAATTAACAACAGTTCCTTTCCAATAGTAAAGTGTGAACAAGCAGGGTGCTGTGTGCATTTTCATTAACATTACAATCGCAGTTACATAAGGTAAATTAGTCAGACAGTAATAGCCTTGTGGTGCCGTGTGCATACTAAAAGGGATTGTGTGCAAAAAGGGATCGTGTGCAAAAAAAGGGGGATTGTGTGCAAAAATGGACTGTGTGCAAAAAGGGATTGTGTGGAAAAAAAAAAAAAATTTTTATGGGGGAAACGGGAAGGATGACAGTCATGCTGTGATGATTCTAATATAAACACGTAACTTATGAGTCTTTGCCTTTGTAAAGAAGGGAACGGAGGAAGGTGGAGGAGTCAGGTAGAGAGTCCTACTATGCTGCTTTATCGGGTGTGTGTGTGTGTAAATATGTGTGCACCTGATGGGGAGATGGGGAGGGAGTGGGACTTGATGGGGTGTGTAGAGGGGGGGGCTCCTTGACACATGACAAGGTGAACAGAGTGTCCCAGATGACAGCTTAGTGCAGAAGTGCAGATGGTACACATACATTCTATATATTGTTTCAGCTACATTCAGCTATTATTTACCTATTTTCTGTTTCTTTTCGAATGTTTAAAGAGAGTAAGAGAAGAGAGAGAGAGAGAGAGAGAGAGAGATGAAGACTCAGAGGAACTGTGATAGGATTGTGATTACAGTGGAAACATTTTTAGTTTATTGTAGCTTGTGTGTTAGTATTTTTAGTTGTTTATCTAAGTTTATTTTACTTTTCATTAATTAAGACTATGTCAAAAGATCTTCTTCATGTCTCTTATACTGTTTTTTTTCCTTCTTCTTCTGTCTCTTGCTCCATTTTGCACCCTTATTCTGGGGATACAGTGAGAGTACATATCCTAAAAGCTCTCTCTACCTTCACTTTTTATTCTTTTCTCTTTGCTCAGCTCCAATTTCTTTTTAATAATTTCTTTAATATTTATTTTCTATTAATATGTTTTTGTTATTAATCTTTTATTGTTTTTTTTTATTCTTGAATTTTTTTTAGACTGCTGCTTTCTATATTCTTGAGACTGCTTTGCTTGCTTTCCCTGCCATACTTATTCTTCTTTTCCAAATATTTATCTCTTACACTGTTTCTTCTTCCATCAAAACACTCTTTTTTTTTCATTATTAAGTACCCCTTTTATTTTTTTCAAATATCCCCCAGTTTTGTTGTTTTAAGTTTTCCACTCTGTCCAGGCTTCTTTTTATAAGATTTTTAGTTTTTTGAAATTTATATTTTCTTTTGTCCAATTTTTTTCATGGTAAGCACCAAGACCTTTTTTGAATAATCTTTTTCTTTCTCTACGATCTTTCTTTTTTTTCTTTTCATTCCTCTTTCAATTTATCCTGTTTTTCTTTTTATTGGTAATTTTCCATGTCTGGCATTCTTATCCTCATTTACCAATTCAATTCTTTTTTTGGCTCAATAGGACACAATCTTCCTGGTATTTTTTAATGGCCCCAATCCTGGTCCTTTTCTGAAATTGACCTCAAAGATGACCACAATTTTGGGGATTGCAAAGCACTGAACCTTCCCTTTTCCCATTTCAACAATATTTCCTGGGTTTGAGGGGCAAGTTATCTTGTTTTTTTGCTCCATTGTTTTCTTTTGTTCATTGAAATATGCTCAGTATTTTTTATATATATCCACATCCTAGTTATCTTTCCAAAATAAAGGTACTCACCAACGCATGATATCAAATTAATTGAGTGATAACCACAATAAATTGCTTGCTGACTTTAAAAGTAAAGATTTCTGGAGGGACTTACATGTAGGTCCCTTTTAATGCAATGTCAATTAATTTGTCCTCCCAAAATAAAGGTCTCCACACCAAAAACCACCATACCACATACAGAAACTATAAAATAATGAAAGATCTTAAATCAGTCTTATCATCATAAAACCAAACATCACACACAAGAAAGCAATTTATCAAAACAAGCAAAGAACGCAAAAAAGCCTTCATAACATAGATTCCCAGACAAAAAAAAGACAAAGAAAGCAAGAAAAAACAAAGCAAGCAAAACTAATAACAAACAAGTAAAAATGCAAACATTTAACACAAAAAACTGCCTCATTAAATACAAAAGTCTGCCTAAAAATATTAAAGAATGACAAAGTAACTACATAACATTATAAATTAAAGGCACTTCACAAAACAAAAAAATAAATTTCAAATAAAGTACAAACATGCACTAGCACCTTCAAATTTTATATTTAGTTTGAAGTGTGGAAGTTTTAACAATCCCACAAACTCCATCATATTAGTCATCAAATTATGTAATACAGTAAGAAATTTCTTAGTTATGCAAGCCTCCCATTATCAAGTTACACAAGCCCAGACAATGCACATTGTCTAAAATGTGTTTCAGTGTATCAAAGAAAGGACAGAATGAACAAACTCCATAATCCAATCAACATCAAGAATATTATAGAGCCTATCCCCAAAATGTACTTGGATTTTTGGGTCTATGTTCGCGCATCAAAAAAATTTACAATGAATGCCTAATAATCTAACGTTAACCAGCGAAATATTAACGTACCAAAAAAGCTTAACAGCAAAAAATAATTCATAGAATGGTAATAGTTGGCCAACATCGTGAATGTAACCAATCAAGGGGGGGGCTCCTGCCCACCACATCCCCCACACCCCCCCCAACTATATATACTAACTCCAAGATCACACTAAAGTGGGAAATAGGGCAAATTTGAAAAAGGTTTCCTTCGCTTACCTTATGCATTGCAGTACTTCCTGGTTGTTGGCTAACTGTGGGGATTCGATTAATTATTTTTCGTTTTTAAGCATGCTCAATACATTAAACTTTCACTGTTTAATGTTCAATTATTAACCGTTCACTGTAATTTCTTTCAACGCGCAAACATAGACTCTGGAATTTCAGGAGATCCTCCTCAAAATGAATAACAACAATCCAACTGGGAAAGCATTTTAATTGACAAAGACTGCACTATTCACAAAAAATCATTACAACCCCCACTCTCTTTATTCTCCAAAGTTGCATGCAAGGTTTTAGACATCAGTGACTCTGATGCTTCCTGCCAACACTTCAGTTCCATTATTCATAGAACCCAAACCCAGTGTCACCATGAACAGCAAATTACAAGTTCATCCCATAGTCTTAAACTAAAGTTGTTGCAGCCCAACATGATAAGAAATGACCAGCTAGATGGAAAAGTTGTAGAGGTTTACCTCTCCCCAAATGCTTCCAAAGATAACCAAGAGTGCTATGCCTCAAATACAAATCAAGTGACCCAAATGATTCTTCTTTATGGGATCCAAAGAAATCATGTAATCACAGTTCAATTACCCCATAGCCCCATTCCCGCCACACACAAACAACCCTCCTTCCATGCTGCAAAATCATGCCTGCAGCATTCAAGTCATAATAAAAAGTCTCATTCATAGCTGCTTTTTGGTATTTAAAGAACTTTAGACTTGTTAGGGACAGAAAGCACAAATTTGCAGTTCTTGTTTCAGCTTCTTTTTGAGGGAACTAGTAACCCAGTTAATATTTTTGTCACTTCTAGAAGCAGGTTATTATTGTTTGTTTTGGAAGCTGTTTTAGCTGACTAATTAAATATTTTTTGACCAGTAAGCAAAAAAAAAAAAAAAAAAAAAAAAAACAACAAATGAGTCTATCAGGAAATCATAAATATACCTTAATATTTTTGCTTCAAAGGTTTAATAAGAGGTCAACATATCTTCCTGTCCACAGGAGTATTGGATGGAAAGTTATTAGCTCATCTAAGCAAATCATTCCACCTTTGTCATCAAGACTTTCCCAGACTGGGTACCAACTGCATAACCAGAAAAAAACACAAATTTTACAGAGAAGATCTAAGGGGGAGCATTGCTGTTAGCTGACATTTTAGTACGACATCTGTGGGTTTTCTCAGTGCCATAATATAACCTGTCCTGTAACTTCATTACTCTGGGAATCATTACATTCTATTTCTTCACGTATCTAGTTATTTCATTTGACGATTGTTTACTGGGAAATTCTGATTGGGCAATTTACCCCTTTTCAGAAGAGAGCCGGGGAGAAAAGCTCCACATTACAATTTGCAACAGATACAGCAGCAGATACAGCAAAATAATTTATACATGAGAATATGATACTTACGTGAGTATTGTGAGAAAGTGTTATAAGGTTAGTAGTTCTACATACTCTAAAGGGGTAGAAAGTAGTCCCTGTGTACATGAAGAAAAATAAAATACAGTAAAACCAGAGCTTAATCTTGTTTGGCTAATACTGATTTATTATTATTATGCCTTATGCAGGAGAAAACAAAGGAGAAGGTTTACAAGATGAGAAGACATTGCTGTTTAGTAAATGGAGGGAAGACAGAAAAAAGGGAGGTAGTTTGCAAGTAGGGGACTTTGAAGGACTGAGAAGTGGGGAGAGGAATATTGAAGAAAATGTGAAAATGAAAGTGAATGGGGATGGTGGTTTATTACTAGCAGAGTTTCATGGACTGAAATGTGTGAGAGAGGAAAAAGATTGTCTTCACACTATGACTTTGTCTGAGGAAAATATGTATTCATAAAATACAAAAACATAGCCAGAAAGGACATCACATTGGCCCTTTCCATTTTATCTGGCACTCCACAGATCCTTAAATTATTTCTCCTATCTCTGTTTTATAACTATTTAACCTTTTTCTCTAAAAGTAAAGCATGCTCTCTATATCATTTAAACTCCAGGGCTATGTCCATACTTTGCTGACCCTGTTGCTGAAGCAGATTAGGAAGTGACTCACAAAGCTAGTAAAAACTCTGGTTATCAAATCTTAGTTGAAACTTTCCATCCTTACATGAGCACCTGAAGAGAGGATAAAACTTGTTTAATGTCTTTCTTTAAAGATGACTCAGAATAGGAATACCTTGTATCACTCATCTAAAGATATCAGAAAAGAGCAAATAATTAAAATTTCCAGTGAATAAAGACTCAGATGTAACTGATCCCTCTTAGGAGTATATAATGACTGCACTCTTCGTAAATAGCACATGGCTGTTACCTCCTCTTTTATCATCACATATTTTCAGTCAAATATTATTGTCAGCTAACAGTTTTTACATATTCTCAAAACAGCAGCCAAGCTCTCTTCCTCTCTGAAATCAAGCCTCCTTCTGTAACATCATGGCATCCAACATAATTGACATCTCTGACTCTGGGATTCATTAACATTCATGTGCACTTCACTCTAAGCCTGCACATTTTAAGAGTGTTAGCAGGATGAGCAGTAGCACTCATTGAATATACATACTGCTCATCAAACATACATGTTTATCAGCACCCTTTCAAGGCTAGAGGTGTTGGCAGCCATGGAAAGGTGGAGGGAAGCTCAAGCACAAAAATGTCATCAAAAGGCAAACCTAGGAAGCACGCATGCATGCTCAGACTGCTTGTACACAGTAAGGGCAACCCGATTTAAAGAAGTAAGCTGCAGGGGAAGTTAAATGGGGAGAATGTGCACAGAATACAATAGCATTAGTGCAGGAAAAAAGTGTGAGGGTGGGTAAAAGGGGAAAAAGTACTCAGATAATGCAGTCAAATGTGCTTATGTCATGAAGAAGATTTTTAACATAAATACATCCATATTGATATAGTAATAATGAACCATTTTCACAATTCTTGACCCATGCACATAAATCAAAATGGACATGCTAACAAAGGATGTGAGAAAGACACAAAGCAACAGTGTACGAAAGGGAAGCAAATGTGATATAAATACTAATAAAATCCTGAGTTGAGATAACACTTAGCAAGGACAATGAATACATTGGGGGGATATTTGCATAGACTGCAATTATTGAATATGAGATGTATATACAGGGAATGTATTTGTGCTAACACACTTTTCTCCACTTCATCATGTATTAACAAGAAGAAATGAACCTTACAGCTATTGTGTCATGCACAACAGAAAGGGACATGCTTTTGCCATTTGCTGTCATTTGTAAGCATAGAAAAAAGGTTTATTACATTTAAACATACATTAGAAAATGAAGTGTATATTTATGTAAATGCTAAACAGTAATATAATAGCAAACAAAATACACAAGTGACAAATGACAGCATTTCATTAGTTCAAGGTCTCTGTAAATGGCGCACATCTACTACATCATTATGCGCATCTATGTTACATAGTTGAAAGATAAAAAGAGCAAACGCTATTTTATCGAACAGTGAAAGGCAAAACCACTAAATATCGAAGATACAGAATACTGATTTTGTTCCCAGGGAAAAAAATCGCTGCTCCAAAAAAAAAAAAACTCCAAACACAAAATAAAGTGGGGGACTATGCCCCCACTTAAATATACCAACTCCGAGATCGCACCACAGTGGATCAAATGGCAAAGTCCCGAAAACAGCCCAATGATTTTTTTTCCTTGGGAAAAAAATCGCTGTTCCATGTCTTCCATATTTAGTGGTTTCGCCTTTCAGTGTTCAATAAAAGAGCCTTCGCTCTTTTTATCTTTTGACTATGTAATATAGACCTCCTTATTCTGGGTATGCACACAAGGAATTACAGTAAATGCTACCATAACAGCAAGTAAACAAGACAAACACACAAGAAAGTGTCATAACACATTATCAGTCATACCTTCTGATGATCTTTCAGCATGCCATACAGTACGAAATATTAAGTTAGCCCTCATATCCCATAAAACTGTACAGTGTGAAGAGAAGAATTACAGTAATATCTAAATGTTTGGATGAAGACATACAGTATACTGCAGATCATTATTATTTGAGAAATATGTAATGCCTGTGAGCAATAGATGACATATTCAATATTTGCATCTTACCAGACTTGAAAACACACATCAACATATATCAGAAAGCTGAGTATCAACTACTGACACCACAGAAATGGGCAAAGCATTTGTGTTAGGAAGAATACCCTTGAAAGGCTTACACCACTTTCCTGCTGTAATGGGTATGGATCTCTTACCTTGGAGGTAACAACTTAAAAATGTGGTCCTCTGTGTCATAACTACTTTCCTTGCCTAAGCCCATCCTGTCTGACACAGTTATCTGACAGACAGATATTACCAGTTTCAAACCCCTGCCTATCATGCTACACACTCTACAGAGCTGTCTATTGTTTGCATCTGCCACAGGCGATAGCAAAGGAGCCTGTCACAAACAAATAAAATGAATGTGTGAAGCAAGAAAGGACTTTTGATGATAATTTGTACAATATTAATTTGTCATACCTTTGTTAATGTTCATACAACTGTGAGAAGTCCAATATCAATAATTCTTGGCCAAGGAAGCATTTTCCAATGTTTTGTACACATATTGTCTCAGAACTGAACCACACTCTATCTATGTAGATATGCCATACAGGTCACTACTCAATACATGTACCACAGAAGCACTCAGACCTCCACATCCCAAGAACAACAGTTTCACTGCCAGGAAGTCAGAAGATGTGTTTATATTTGTTTATCTAACATAAAATATGGCTAAAACTAACTTGATGCAATGGTGTTTGTGTAACATCAGTGCATTCATATTTGAACAACAAGCTATGTAAGTCCACTGACTTTTGACATGTGTATGAATCACATATGCCATAGTAGAAGTCTTAATATAGGTTTGAGATTCCACCCATGTGAAGTCATTTCATCATATGATTGTGTTGCAAACAATTTGTATGAGATAAAAGGGATGGGGAGAGTTTCTCCCACTGTAATTATAAACATTATAACAGTTGTGAATGTCATTCATGAGTAAAAGCATAAGGGCATGCAGTAATTACAATTACTCAATGAGGGTTTTGGACACCTGAATGTGACAACAGAAGCTACATGATATTAAGAAGAATGAAGGTGCCATTGCAAAATTGTTTCTACAATTGTGCAATATTTTGGTATCTGAAGGCATTATATCATGTTATTATTTCAAGGGATATGTGTGCCTGTAATGTGTTTAAAAAACTGTTGCGATATGTCTATTTGTTACACATGATGCATAATGAGATTATTACTGTGATGGTAGAATGGCAATCATGCACAATGTGTAGATAATCAGGGATTCAAACACATGCTTTATTGAGGCAACAACATAATGAACAGTGTCTCATTTCCTCAAACCACAGAAGAAGGCTAAGTACTTCTCTTAGGAAAGGCCAATTTCATCAAATGGCATCATCAGTATCAAATAAAGCATTTCTCTGTGAAAAATGAGCAGAAGTTCCCCTGCTATACAAGTACACAACAGACAGGTGGGTGACAACATTGTTACTTACATACACATTCACACTCATACTGACACAACTGAGTATAAGGAGTAATAGCTGAGTTTGAACAGACTAAGATAACATGATACAGAAAATTGCCTGAATCCCAAGTACTACACAAAATTTTGGCTTACAGCTGTGACAGTATGCATCTAAATGGATGACATCACCACTCTTTAACAGAGGTCTATGTCTGCTACAAAGGAAGGAAAGTGGAGGAAGAAGAGTCCAGTAACACTGTACAGCTACACATCCTATATGAATTTGAAGCCTTTTCTCCAGAGCATGATAGAGAAACACGCACTCACAGTAGGTATTTATTTATTTATTTACTGTCATTTGTTAACCGGGTTAGTCCAACTGAGCCAGGGGCCTGTTTTCAGTGGAGACCCAAGGAGAAAAGCTCCAGATACAAGTAACAATATCACAGAAGTAATACAGAAATATCACAAAAATAGCTATGTTTACAATGATATAGTTTCAAGTAGTTATATAAATTGCAGGGTTGAAAATACATTTTTACTCAGTTTTGTTCAAGATGTAGTAAAATAAAATAAAATCAGTTACATAACCTCAAATAAGTTCAATATGCCAAAATATATACAGGTAAAAAGCTGGAAACTCGATGTTTAGCAGTATTTACAAGAAGTGGGGAGTAGGGAAAAGAAAGTAAGGGAAGTATTACAGAGACAAGTAGAAAAATAAGATATATTTTAAGAGTGAGGAAGAAGAAATTAGGAAGAGAGCAGTATAATATCAGATAGGAGTTTGACATGGACAGAACTAGATGTTTAGTAGGTAGTTTTTAAGGTCGTGTTTAAATTTGGCTTTATGAGGAATACTTCTTATATTAAGGGGAAGGGTGTTCCAGGAATGGGCGACATAGAATTTATAGAGGGACTTGCCTATATTTTTAGCAGGTTTGTAGATGTCAAGGAGATGTTTATTGGATGTGTGAAGCTAATGTGTGGGGTTATAGGGTGATACAATGTTAGAGATGGAGGGGCAGGAAGTGGGGTTGTAGAGTATGGAGTGTGTAATGTGTAGTTGTGGAAAAAAAGTTGTTTCTAAAATTCAGGCCATAGTAAAGACTTAAGAGTGAGACAGTGGTGGGATTTATATGGTAGACTGGAGGCGAATCCAGCTATTTTGTAGTAGGTTTGTTCTAATTTAGAAAGGAGAGATGACTGAAGGATTGTAAGGACTGGGGCTGCATATAGAAGGCAGGATAAAAGAAGTAATATATCAAGAGAGGGTTTAGTGGAGGGAGAGAGTAGTTTGTGATTAAAGTACAAAAGTCCAAGTTTCTGATTATTATTTTTTTAATGCATTGGTTGATGTGAATGTCAAATTTTAGTTCATCATCAATATTTACACCAAGTAATTTAGTAAAGGGTTCAGGTGTGATGATAATATTGTTGAGAGAGGTAATTGAAAAGGAGGGTTTGGAGTGTACCAATGTTTTAGGCAGGAGAAGTAAAAGCTTTTTTTTTTTTTTTTTGGATTTAATATTAGTTGGTTTTCGGTGAGCCAGGTTTCGACAGAGGTGAAGGTGTCTTGGGTATGGGCAAGGAGATTTGGAAAGTTGTGAGGGTAGTGATGAGGGTAGAATCATTGGTGTATTGTAAGAGAGTAGACACCTTAGTAGTGGAGTGTTGTCTGTTTGTATGTAAAGATATTGAGAAAGAGGGGACCCAGGATAGAGCCTTGTGGAATGTCTGTACTGACAGGTAGAAATGGGGATGTGATAGATTGCTAGCGTATAGATTGTTGTCTGTTAGATAAGTGACTAGAGAACCAGTTTATATTAGTGGTAGAGAGATGGAGATCAGAAAGTTTGGATATCATTTTGGAGTGAGAGACTGTATCGAAGGCCTTGGAGAGATTAAGGAATAGCAGTAAACTAGGTGGTTGTTATCATGGGCTTCTGCTACTGTTTGGCTGAATGAGAGTAGTGCAGCAGATGTGCTGTGGTGAGGTCTAAATCCCTGCTGGGTGGGACTAAGAAGATTGTTGTCTAGCAGGTGTTTAAGTAGTTGAATGTGGACACATTTTTCATGAATTTTGGATAGTGGGGAGAATATTGCAATGGGATGGTAGCTGGATGTGTCAGTGGAGTTACCACCTTTGTGGAGAGGGATTGTGAAAAAGGCTTTCCAAATGTCTGGGGCAAGGGCTTCTATAAGAGTGATTTACAAGGATAGAGACTGGGTAAGCAATGGATTTGGCAGTGATTTTAAGGAAGTGGGGGTATGTTATCAACAGAGGGAGAGTAACGTTTAAGTTTAGTAAGTTGTGATGTGATGAAGGCAGTGGGGACTGGTTGAAAGCAGAATGAAATGGGGGAAGAGGGATTGGGGGTTATGGGAAATGTAGAGGCAGTGGGACATGGTTGAGTTAGTTTTTGAATTGTTTCTATGAAGTGTTTAAAAGTGCAGCTGTCTCAGTGGGAGTATTGAGAGGGAAGGGGTTGGGGGTTGGAGGTTTGGTAGAATAGAGAATTATGTTAACTGTAGACCAACATTTATTTTGGGGGGGGTTGTGTGGGCTGCCTTGTCGGAAGTTAAAGAAAGTTTTTTTGTCTTTAATGATTAGTTTTTTACACAAGTTTCTAAGTTATTTATAGAGTTGGAGCAGGGGAGGAGTTTGATTTTTGGACCAAGTTTTCCAGGCAGCATCCCTCTGATGCATAATAGAGCGGGTTTGCTTAGAGAGCCAGGGGGCACAGTTAGATTTTACTCTAATTTTTCTTGTTGGGGCTATGAAGTTCAGTACATCTAGGAATATTCTGTTGAAAGTGGTAACTGCATCATTTAGAGGGAGGTTATGGAGGAATGTCCAGTTGATGTTGGACAGTATAGAGTTGAATTTATTGGGTTCAAATTGAGTTAAATTGTGACACTCCCTGTAGTGATGTTCTCTGGGAGAGTGTTTGAAAATTCTATGAATATAGGTAGGGGAATGGTCACTAAGTGAGTTGGGAAGAATGCCAGGGCTATGATAAAGACTAGGGCCAGAAGTTAGGATCCAATCAATTGTGGAACCTGTATTTGAGTTTCTATTGGTTCTGGTTGGGGAGGATATAAGTTGGTGGAATCCAAATAGATTGAGATTTAGAACTGGAGATGTCCAATCAATGTTGATGTCACCAAGTCTAATAGTTTCATATGGGATATGCTGGGTGAGCCAGGGGAGAAAGTTTTCTAGGATAGAGATGTTGTCACCTGGGGGGATATATATGGATACAATGGCAAATTTCTTATTAGGGTTAAGATGAAAGTTTACAATTAGGATTTCTGCAGGAGCAAAGCTGGGTATGGGAGTTGAGAGTGGAGAGAGAGAGTAAGTTGGCTAGAGTGGAGGATGGCTACTCATCCATCTCTACTATTTCTTCTATCAGCACAATAGATGTTATACCCCGGAGGTAGGATTTCAGAGTTGGAGATATGAGGTTTTAACCAGGTTTCTGACAGTGTAAGGATGTTAGCTGAGTTTACATGGATCCAGGCATGTAATGCTGGAATTTTGTTTACAATGCTTTGGATATTTAGTGAGAAAATAGTTAGAGATTTTGATGGAGGAGAGGGAGATTGGGGGAGAGTGAGAGGGTGGGGGTAGGGGGGTGTTGACTTGAGAAACGTGGAGGAAGGAGAAGTAGGGCCTGGGTTAGGATGGATGTTCCCATTCAGGAGTAGTGAATCAAGGAGGTCAAGCAGGGAAATGAGTAGGTTAAGAGTAGCAGGTGTATTTTCTGCTAAGTTGGTGGGAAGAGATATATATGAATAATATTTTATAGTAAAGAGGTTGGAGGGAGGATTGGAAATAGGTTTACGGAGATGGGAAATGTGTGGGTGTTGATGAGTGAGTGATAGCTGTGAGAGATGGTGGGTGTTACTGTTGGAAAATGCAGAGATATATGGTAAGGTGTAGAAAGTGATAGTATGAGGTGGAGGGGATAGTATAGTTGGGTAAAGGGGTGACATTATGAGGGAGTAATATGTTTCCTTTTAAAGTGTTGTAGTGAATAGGAATATATTTGAGAAGAGAATAAGGGAGGACAGACAGTGGAGAGACTTTAAAAGGGCAGAAATGGGTGATATGCAGAGAAAGACTGAGGCAAAAATTGACAAGAGGGATAGTACAATAAGTTAGAACTTTGGGAGAGATGGACGGTAGGGGAATTTGAAGGGGAAATGAAGATGGTGATGTGGGAGGGAAGCGGTAGGTCTGAGGGGAGGGACTGTTAAGTGGATATGGGTTATTGGTTAATTAGCAGAGGGGGAGGAGGGCTAAGATTATAAACTAAATGAGTTTTGGGGTGGGTGGGAACGGGGCTAGGGTAGGAGAGTGGAGTGAGCCTGAGCATATCGAGGGCGAACAGAGCAAGTTTACCCGGCTTGGAGAATCACAAGGAAAAATCAATCTATGAGGGTATGCCAGTATGCTGGTAAGTTGGAGGGGTAGAGGTGCGGGTTAAAAAGGAACAGGCAGAGGTGTTTATAGCTGGATAACTGGGTAGAGGGTACCATGTACCTGTACCAATGACTGGCTGTGATTAAGGGTAGTGACTGCTTCACTTGAAGGGCAACTGCAGTATAGATACTACCTATCTATGTTGGGTTTGTGAAATCAATATAAGGTCTGCTGAAAACACACACACAGAGTTAATTTTTGTTGGATTCGAACGGCCTACCTATTTAGCTAAACAGTCCAGACAGCACAGTTTCAAAAGCCAGCTCCTCAGGGTAAATCAAATAACTGTGAGATAGTGCAGTTTTCAAAGAATGGCATGATTGTTTTATTTCCAAAACTTGGAAGTGGAAGTGTATATAAGTGTGTTGTCTGGGAACAAATTGCACATGATAGTGCACACGGTCATACCATTTAAGCAATGTTAGATCTGAACCCCCTACCTATCCAGTAAAAAACTAGAGAACACAATATTGACTGCAAATGCTACAGGAGATGTTTGTGACTTTTATAGTGAGAATATGCACTCATGGAAGGATGACCTCATAAGTGTGTTCTAAAGAGGAAGTTTGTGGTAAAAGTGGGATAAAGGGATAGTGAGTCCTCCTCCAGTTTAAATATTTCACCTACGTGGAAGTAGATTCAGCACTTCTGTTGATGGAGGCATACATACCTGACAGGCTACACAAATGTTCACCACTGTGATATCTGAACCTCCTACCTATCCAGAAAACACAGCATTAACTGTGAACACCAAATGAGAAGTCTAACTTTTAAATGGCTTGAGTGCACTTTTGACAGGATCACCTCATCATTTTGTTACAGAGAAGTTTGTGTTAAAAAGTGGGATAAAGTGCAGATGGAACTGTCTACAAAGTTAAATTTTACTCCTAAATGAAAGTGGAAACAGCATATCTGTTGCTGAAGTTTATTTACCTGACACTAGAACCATACACTAGTTCACTACTGTAAGATTTGAACCACCTACCTAACCAGTTACACAATGTAGAATGGGCAGCATGAAAAGCAAGCACCACAGGAGAAGTCTAACTTTTAAGGAGAGAGCACAATTTTGATAGGATAGCCTCATCAGTGTGTTGCAGAGAAGATCTTGATGTTGGAAGTGGGACAAAGTACAGAGGGAGCTGGGTCCAATGTTATTTTTTTCTCCTGAATCGAAGTGGACATAGCACCTCTCAACTATCCAGATTTTGCAGAATGTCCAGATGTTTGACTCCTATTTTTGGCCTATTTCTCATAAAATTTGTGATTTTATGGCAAATCACTCAGGATTGAAATAACTAAATAATGTCATACATTTGTGTTTTGGAATTCATTCCCTTCAGAAAATGCATGCTAAGCCAAATGCTTTTATTCTAGCAACTTTCTAAGTCTATAAGAACAATATTTAAACTATGTCCCTATTTTTGGTCCTTTGTAACACATAAGTTTAGGCTTTGTCCAGATTTCTTGTGCTAAGAGGTTGAGAGGTATGGCTAGTGTGCACCAAAAGTTTTGTGGCAAATGCATGTGTCTGGACAAGCCAATGTAAAAACAGCACTGTGCATGTCTCATGCAATTATATACTGCTCTGATAAATATCTCTATACTGTCATTTATACATTACTGTAACAATTACAGCTGTAAAACAGTAGATTGTCAAACAAGCATTTACACAGAGCTCACTTTCTTATTATAAGGATAACCAACAATAAGCTTCACAAGTGAGACATGTTACCATCCTAGGAATTTTGCCAGAAATCCATAAAATAGAAGTAAAGAAGCACTGCAATAATCAACTGTTACATGTCCATTACAGACACAGCTTTGCAAAGGTAGACAGAATCATTTCAACTAAAAGCATTCATAATATAAATATGTAAGCAGTACTTGTAAAGAACATTACATACCTTGAAAGATTTTCTGATACCTCTCCAAAAATATAGGAAATGTAACAGTTCTTACAGTCAGCAACAGTTGTTTTGTTTGGCAGCACTTGATAAACCAGTCTTCCCTAGCATGATGGAAATTACTTAGCCTCAGGTTCGGCTTATATGGTATAGATTAACCCATCTGAGCATGTTGAATATGTAAATTAGGTGTCAGCTCATTATCATTCCTGAATCACTTAGTTTTCTCAAGGTGCTGGACAGGTAACCATGATGTTAGTACCTACATGATGATGTACACATACCTGAGAAGTACAAAGGTGAGTATTAAGATATTTGGCTGGGTAGCACATTGCAATTGTGATGCATTAGCAGTTCTACACATTTTATTACTTGTTTAGCACTCCTAATGAGAAGTACATTTTCAGAGGGTGTGTCATCGAGAATAATCTTACTGAGAAGGCTTCATGTACATTTACTGATATAGGAGATAACCTTGATACATACTTTAGTTAACATTTTGAAAGAAGTTACAAATAGTTCTTGTGCAAAGGTATGAGGCAGTACAATTAGCAACATCATTTTGTAGGGAAATATAAAGAGCTCACTCAGCAACAAAAGCTGAAAAATATGTATAAACATGGCTTCAGTGAAATTATAGTTTTCATTACCACAAGTGCGTATTGTATTGATATCATGTCCTGTAAACTCTGTATGGCCCTTTCCTCAATATGTGCTATAGTGTACATGCATCATGAAATTAAGGAAAACAACAGGTTATAACACAAAGTCAGCATTCTAAAAGTGCTTCTTTCCATTTTGCATGACAGTTGGCTTGGTACACTGTCATTATGCAGGAATGACTGTAAAGAACTGGCACCTTACGACCTATGGGAAAAAGTCATAAAAACATTACGCACATTCTAAAACTTTGCCATTGATCAAGCAAATATGCTTGGCCATGGCATGAGTCGGTTAGCTTTGAAGATGTTAAAAAAGTCAATCTCATTGAAAATATTCAACAGGAATACATATTTGCTTCAAAACATTTCGCCAATAAAAGAACACTTCAAAGAACAACACCTACAGACTTATCAGAGGTAGCAGTATATCCAGTCATCTTTAGAATTGTACTTCTCAACATATACATTGAGAATGTCAGTTCTACTGTGCCTTTTACAGACAATACACATACTAAAGAAGTTTAGACTCCTTTTTGTCATGGATTCAATTCCAAGGTGCTACCACTCATAGATCTTAACATTTTAAGAGCCTCCAAGGCATTGTCATGTGTGTGACAATGATTTTGTTATGATTGCTATTAGCTATCCTAGAGAACATCCCTGCAGGTACCAATATATCATTTGAAATATAACTGAGGTATCCCATTAACTAGATGTTGATGTAATCAGTGGGCTTACCTGTTTAATAAATGTATAAAATAAAAATAAATAAATAAATCTACCCTGTCATCTACCAGTAAATAAATGTCCACGTTCCTGCTTATCTGATTTAACTGCTGAAGGGCATAAATATCTATCTATATATAAACACACATACACGCAAACACACATTTGTGTGTGTGTGTGTGTGTGTGTGTGTGTGTGTGTGTGTGTGTGTGTGTGTGTGTGTGTGTGTGTCTGTGTGTGTGTATGTGCGTGTGTGTGTGTGTGTGTGTATATGCGTGTGTATGCACGTGTGATTGCGTACCTATTTATATATGTGTGTGTGTGTGTGTGTGTACGTGTGTGTGTGTGTGTGTGTGTGTGTGTGTGTGTGTGTGTGTGTGTGTGTGTGTGTGTGTGTGTGTGTGTGTGTGTGTGTGTGTGTATGTGTGTATTACCAAACATCAAATATACCTAGTGGTGGCGCACAGTACATCAACATAAAATGTTGAAAACCTCCATATCAATATGCAGCTATACGCATGTGCTGAAAAACAGCCTCTGTCCATGCAAAATTAAATTTTAAAAAAAGAAACAAAAACATTATTTTTTGCAGGGGAAGAAGCCTCCCTGCTCCTCCATGCCCCTTGCTAATTATATATACTAACTCCAAGATTGCAACAATATGGGGCAATAGCATATTCCCCAACCCAGGGAATTGTGCAAGACTGAATACCTGTTGACCAGCTACTTAGCCGATCATAAACGATCAACTAAACAGCTGTCGAACAAACACACATTCAACCATTTGCAGGAACTCATATATATATATGTTGCAGTTGATAAAAGAGAAAGCTGCTCTTCACTTGTTTTTTAGCTTGCCATTTGCAGGATCTCATATATATGTATACACACACACAGACACACACACACACACACACACACATATATATATATATATATATATATATATATATATATATATATGCGTTACAGTTGATAAAAGAGAACACTGCTCTTCACTTGTTTTTTAGCTTGCCATTTGCTTCCTTATGACATCACTGTACAACAGGAACTGGGAATTTGTTCTTATAATCTTGGAGTTGGTATATATAATTAGCATGGGATGTGGGGTTGCTCTTTGAAACATTCAATTTTTGATGATACAATACAGATAGAAAGATATGTGGTTATTTGGCATTTAATCACGGGTTCAGATGCAATTGATCAAAACTACATTTCAATGAAAAGTAATTTCATTGAAAATTATAAAAGTCTGGTAGGCAGATTCAATAAACCCTACATGGCCCGATAACAACATGGCACGCACGTGGAAGCACATTGTTTCATATTCATTAAGAGGCTCTACACAGTGTGTAGAGTCACGCAACCACTGTAAACACCATCGCATTCCAATTACAACATAAGCAGTTGAATTGTATGCTAATTAACCAATCCAAGATGGAGGAGCTATTCAACAAGATTTAAAGCAACTATATAGACTCAGTTTTTGGTTTTCCCTGTGAATTCCAAAAGCTATTGGAATACAGTCACAGAAAGGAGTTTATACAAAAATAATGTTAGGGGCTGCTGTTGTTTTAATTCATGTGTATGTGTAACAGGCTGAAGTCTATACTACTGCTGCTAATAGACCAAGGCCAAGAAGGAGAAGAGTTTTCAGATCCTGGTTAACTTATCACAATCTGCATGAGGTGGAAATTGTAGAGTGCTACAGGGTGGATAGAGATACACTAAAAGGAACTCTGCAAACTCTGTCATCCTCAACTTAGACCCAGGGCAAGCTGAGGGGAACTCCTACCAGTGGAGACAAAGGTATGTGTAGAACTTAGAATTTTAGCTACAGGAACCGCTCAGAGACCAAGAGGGGACATGTTAAGGTTGTCACAGGCATGAGCATCCAAGATACTCCATCAATTCCTGAATGCTTATGTTCCAACATGCCAGTGACCACATGTATATTCCCTGTACTGCTGAGGACAAGGCCACAAATATGCAGGAGTTCTACCCTGTAGCACACTACCCTGAAGTACTGGGTGCCATACATTGTACACGTACAGAAATTAAGGCACCAACCAAGGATCAAGGAAGGCTCTACATAATAGAAAGGGCTTCCACTCTACTAACTGCCAAGTGATGTGTAATGCTAAGGGAATCATCCTGAATGTATATGCTGGCAACCCAGGCAGTTACCATAACTCACAATATCTAGCATAACTCCCAAATGTATTAGATGTTCACTAGGTGTGATATCTCACAGGGTCATTTACTGGGGGATGCAGGTTATGCACTGGAACCGTGGCTGATGATGCCCATCAGAAATGCACACATACCCACTGAAGAATGTCATAATGAGGCACACGCTCAAACCAGAAATATCAAACAGTGTGTGTTTGGGCTGCTGAAGTCACAGTCCTAGTGCCTAGATACATCTAGGGGAGGCCTGCAGTACAATCCATGCACATGTACTGAAACATTCACTGTATGTGCTATGCTTCACAACATCATCATGAGAAAGCAGCTTCAGCAGAAACAACAAGGAGAAGGGGCACACATCCCACCACTAATGACAAGGCCACATGCAGATGAAGAGTCAAAAGGGGAACCAGCAGCTGCCGTGGCTGTAGACAGATGTAGGCATGCTCAATATGGCCTCACATTTAATAAGGGTCAATGAATAGCACACTCACACTTCACCTAAGGGGCTAAAACCTTCATCCAGTGAACATACGGGTCTACTTCAGTAGGCCAAAATACCAAAAAGCCGACATTTATAACACCAAGACCACATAAACGAAAAGTCAAAACCACAAACATCCACAAGAGTGAATCATCATATAACTGTCACTGGCAATTTTAATGTCCCAACTCAGCTTATCATACTGCTCTGCTCAGCTGTGCAGTTTTTAAACAGCAATTCCTGGTAGTATACCATTCACAGCAGTCAGTACACTATTGCACGGCATGTTTCTGACTTAAACAATACCAGACAAAATAAATATGGCCATTTCGGTGGACCAACAAAACACAACAAATCATGTAAAACATTACAAAGTGAGGGGCTTCACCCCCCCACACCCCCCAGTGTGTGGGGCTGTGACCCACACACCACCCCTTACTAAATAAACCAACTCTGAGATCACACTACAGTGGCTGTATGGCTTTTAGAGAGCAGGAACGTATGCAATGGATTCAGCAAAAAAACATTTTTCCTTTTAAATGTGTGCTACTACTGTTTGTTATTGGTGTATATAGCTGCAAAACTTAAGATTACAGACATGCACATATCTAGCTTAACATTGGTTTAATTCACCGTATGATTGTTTCATTTTATCACTGGTTTATTTCCTTTGCTGTGCAACAGTAAAGGGGAAGTCACTACAGACAGGATGCAGGAACTGTAACTGTGTTCACTAAGTGCTTTAAAACACTGAAGTTTAATGTATCACTTTGCTCGGTGTGTGTTTTGCTGTGTTAGTGTCAGTATTCTGTATGTCAGTGTATTAGCAGTCGGTGTTGTGGACATTCGTGATATTGACATTTCATTTATGTGGTCTCGGTGTTATAAATGTTGGCTTTTTGGTATTTCGGTCTATTGAAGTAGACCCGAACATACCTATAGTAACATAGATGCTCACAACCTTTATCTACCCATGTAATGGTTGTGTACTCCTAGCATCAGAGTCAGTCCCAAATTAAACTATTGCAACTGCTGGATTTACAAGCTAAGTGTTGAACCTGGAGTGTATTGTGTAATAATATGAATGAATGGCATATCCTTGCATGTTGTTACTTGGTAATGTAGGCAAGCAAAAGGTGGGGGATTTGTACAACAATGAGTTTAACATGTGACAACAGAGACTTATGCAAATACATGTGTCCTCTATCAAGTAGTAGGCCTCAGGCATCAAAGATTCACACATTCATACCTTTCAAAAGTACTGATGGTCACCGAATGGCCTCATACTTTTGTACTGGAAAATCATGAAAAGAGAAGTTAGAAACTAATGAGAAACATTTCATTTTCAGATTTCACAGCCCTCATAAGATTATTAAAATTACTGATGCAAACATTGTTTTGATTATATCAACTGTATAACTAAGACCAAAATATGTCAAAAGTACAATTAGTAGAACAACATTACAAATGTAGATATACTAAGCACTAATTCAGCTATGGACCCTGAGCATCAGACACAAATGTTATGTATCCCTGAATCCAAAAGATAGAAAACAAGGACATGGCACAGTTATCATAACTTGCACACTGTGTTGGGGGGTGGGGAGCGTCAGAAAGCCTTGGATGACACAAAAGCTTGGTGAGTGCATGTAAAAAAGAGAAGGAGGCAGACATTTGAATAAAGTAACAAATGGCCAGTGACACAAAATGAGCATTAAGATTCATGGCTGAACCATGTAATTGTTGTGTGTGTGTCTGTATGGGCCCTACAGATTAAATTGGTTTGTGAGTGTCTGTAGTAACACAACCAAGCTCTGTGCTAGCTCTACATCTTGGTATTTCAGTCAGGTGTGAGCCATGCATGGTAGAGGTGGCAGTTCATTGTTGTCTTACCTAACCATGAGAACTGGCTCTTCCAGGAGTTGCACTGGCATGTCCATGCCCACTGTCAGATGCACTGCTGCTACCTGAACATGGCTTCTCTCTGCTGGATGAGCTCACCTCATGAGGATTGCCAAGACCACGAACCCATGGTCTGCCACATCTGGGTGTGGAACCTCAACCACTGACAGAGCAGTGGAAGAAGTGCTACTATGGAACCATGATCAGGCAGATCCACATCGGCTAACATCAGATGATGTGGCTGACCTACACCCATGAGGATGCCATCCCTCGCCCAGCAAATGTTTCTTCATAGACACCACTTGTTCCAGTGTGTCATTTATCTGATCCACTGAATTGGCAACACAACAGAGGCAGTCACACATGTCAGCCTGTGCCACATCTACAACTTTAAGCATTTCTCTGGAGGACTTATTGGAACATATTTGTGCCTCCATGACAGCCCTAAACATACATCGAATGGCCAAAACAATAATGCAACTTTGCCCCCCCCCAAAAAAAAACAACAGGGAAATGACACATTTTGTTAACAAACAATCAGTAAAATACTAAAAGTGCTATCAAATAAACTGCCCCTGAAACATGTGCACAGATATAACACAGAACATTCCATTTTAAGGTATTGCCAGTCATGTCTACCTGTGGCCAGCACTTCCCTAGAGATGAGTATGTTCCATGCTAGAAGGCTAACACCTCTGCGTCATTAACAATATAGGACATTTACATTTCACAGAAATAACAATAGAAGAGTGTACAGAGAAAAACTTGTGATGACAGTTAATAAGGCTGTGCATCTAAGAAAGTGAAATGCCCTGACAAACATGCCCATGCCATCAGTACACTTCTAAGAAATGCAAACAGATAAAATAAGCATTTGCTAATGTATATACATATATATATATATATATATATATATATATATATATATATATATATATATATATATATATATATATATATATATATATATATATATATATATAGCAACATATTTTTTTTACTGACATTTCTGCATATGCAGTATATGGCTGAAAAATGCAAGCACACCTTATCAAGATCAGAAGTCTTCTGTGCAGATATATCCCAAAGTAATATCTTCTTCTGTGATATCCACATAAACAAGTCTCTGCACCTTCAGGTTCCCTAGCTACACAGTTCACTTTTTATAGTATAGATTCAAGACTGTAAGAATGGTGAAGATGTAAATCAGATGTGAACTCATTAGAAATGCTGAATCCCAAATACTTGGCTCCATGTTTTAGATGTAAACATAGTGCTGGAATTCTCTCAGTGTTTGTTGCTAATGGATAGCAACTGGGAATGATTACTGGTAGGGAGAAGGAAAACACAACAGTAATTCAGACTCCACTGCCTCCAGTGGGTTTGCCAGCCAGGTTAGACTTACAAAGTGTAGAAGTAATTGTACCAAGCCTTTAAAAATAAATAAGCCACACACATTTCACAGTTTCTGTTCAATAACACATAGGCTCCTCTTCATTTGTTGACATCTGTATATTTTTGACATTTAATATCCTTACATATTTTAAGAACAATGATATAGAATGCCTTACTGACTGCATGTGTCAGATTACTGGTCAGATAAGAAAAGAATGGGCAACAAACGCAGACAGATAAGACAGAAGCTGCATTTATACAGTCAATAGTCACAAATGGTTGCATGATCACTCACTACACTACTTCTTCAATGAATGCACATAAAAACAACTGCATATGTTTTGTTAGTACTGTGGATGATGTTGCAGTTGATTGTATTCATAATGATTTTAGTTCTCTGCTGCAGAGCTGTCTGTGCAGCAAAGAGGACTAAAACACACTTACTTTGTTTTGAAGATCCATTGGAGTGAGAGTTCAAATCCAGACCTATGTAAAATATTTCATGTGTACCAACATAAATCTTGTAGTGTTGTTTATTTAATAGATTTCCTTTCTTCATTTCACCTAATTTCCTTTTTTTGTGTCTTTCTTTTTTTAATGTCAGTGTTTGCACTGTGAACCACAAAGCATTCTATAGCTATGTCAAGAATCTCAATGGCAACACTCAGATCTGCTCTGAGTTACAGCACAATGGCACTAAATATACAAAACCAATGGATATTGTCAACATCCTGGCAGATAGGTTCAGTGCTAACTTTACCCCTCTGTCATCCCCTAAAGGGCCCATCTCTATACCAGAAGAATGCAAAGTTCCTGTAATCACAGCTGCACAGGTAAAAAACACACTATCCAAAGCCAAGAACACAGCATCCATGGGACCTGACGACATCCCAGGCTGTGTTCTACATGAACTACAGAACGAACTGGCACCCCACCTAAGTACCATGTTCAATCATAGCCTCACCTCAGGCTATGTGCCCAGTGAATGGTGTACAGTGACAGTTATCCTACTCCACAAATGGGGAGCCCCCACAGACCCCAGAAACTACTGCCCCATTAGCCTAATGAGCCTGGTCTGCAAGGCTATGGAGCATATCATCATGGAACTTATAAACAATGACATTGGTAATCTCCAAACTCAGGACCCCACCCAGTCCGGGTTTGTAAAAGGCAGATCATGTCTCCTAAACCTGATAGACTTCTTTGAAGCAGTCACCAAAGCCGTAGATGAGGGTAAGATGGTTCACACAGCCTATCTAGATCTCGCCAAGGCTTTTGACACCATCCGCCACTCTGGAATTATAGATAAACTCACTAAACTAGGTATAAATCCCTATGTCACAAGATGGGTTGCCAACTGGCTCACTGACAGAACCCACACTGTGAAAGTAGCAGACTCCAAATCCAGTTTCAGACCAGTGACAAGTGGAGTACCACAGGGTTCAGTCCTGGGTCCTCTCCTGTTTGGTATCTACTTCTCTGAAGTACAGGCCAACACAGAAGGTCTTTGGCTAACAAAGTTCACAGATGACTGCAAATTAGGAGCCATAATCAAAACTCCAAAAGATGTGGACAAAAGGGTCTTGCTGAGACAGATGCCTGGTGTCAAAGCCATGGCCTCAAGCTCAATGCCAAAAAGTGCATTGTCATTCCTTTTGGTAAAAACTCAGTACCCATGAACTACCATATAGGTGGTAGTCTGCTTAACACTGAAAGTGTGATAAGAGACCTTGGGACACAGGTGGACAGTAGTCTCTCCTTTGATAATCACATTGCCACAGTAGTCAGGAAATCCTTCTATGTGGCACACCTCTTCACAAAAGGTTTCTCATCAAGGAAAAAAGAGGTCATTGTTCCCCTCTACTCGTCACTCATTAGACCCATTATAGAGTACAATGCCCCTTTTGGTATGTACCTCACAAGACATCTACAACAACTGGAAAGGCCATAAAAATACCTCACAAAGAGGATTACCAGCCTCAAAGAGATGCCCTATGCAGACCATCTCAAAAAACTGCAGCTTTACTCCGTTGCATATCGCCTACTCAGAGGCGATCTCTGCCTAACACACAAAGCTATGTCAAACCCAGGGCTTTTAGACACGCTCCACTTAAAGAAATCCCAATCCCTACGAGCTACACGCTCTAGGGACCTAAACCTCATCACCACAATAAACAGTACATGCTGGAGGGATAGATTCCTGTCCCAGAGACTTCCCATACTCTGGAACAAACTACTTATCCATATCAATCAAAGCTCCTCATTAGCACTGTTCAAGAAAAATCTTGATGATTGGATGGGAGATAGGAAATTCACCCCGGGGATCACTTCTGTGGCTCTGCTCGACAGTGGCACAGGAAAATAATTTTCTTGGGTGGCGAAAGCCAGGGTACCTTTAGCTAGGCTTATATAGGCCCTAGGGCCAATAGCCTAGTACCTATTTATGAACCTATGAACCTATGAATGGCTTAGCTCAAACAAGGGAAATAGACAAGCACAAGGAATATCAGGTTTAGCTGTGCTTATCTCATGTGTGCAATGCTTAGCAGTGCAAACACCTGGACTAATGGCCTACACATGAAGCAGACAGGACACCTGCAAACACAGTGTAGACTGTGTAAAGGTCAAAATGCACACATTGTTACAGTTTTTGTATTCCGTCTCGCAATGCCGCTAAGCAAAGGTATTTGGTGGTTAGCAAGCTTCCCCAACACCTGCAGCCATCAAACGCCTGCAGACAGGATGCAGATAGTCAACAGTTTAAAATGGATGCATTCTATTAATGTTTTGGGGTACTACACAAACATGCTAAGTGGTGTTGCATGGCAGTTAACACACAGAACTGAAGAATGAATAGGGAATTATGCAACTGCTATTCATCCATTTCTATGACATTAGGTGTAAGTGCATAGCTGTAATAAAGGTGATCCTGGGTTATAATACAGGAATTGTAATGTCTTTTTACTGTTGTGACAGTCCAGTTTATAGTACCAAAAAGGAAAATATACAAGTACTATTTCAATATTCCTGTGGCAACAGGTGTAAGTGCAGGGCTGCCATGAACATCGTCTTGGCTTCTAATACAGGAAACCCCAGAAATTTTTACTGTTGTTCCAATTTATATTATTCAGGCCCATTGTGGATGCTAAAAGAGTCAAGACGTGCTTTATTAGTAAATATTTGGACCATCATTTGCAAAAAGGGTTGGGGGCTTTCTCTTACATAACAAAGGATTCTTGGCAATTCTTAGAACATTTGAATGGAGTAATTATTACTGAGAACACATATTTAGTTACTATAGATGCATGTAACTTATTCTCAGTAATACCCCATGATAATGGGATAGAATGACTGGGGATGCAATTGGGGAGAACCAACCTTGTTGATCAGGATGAAGTTAGTGTCCTTACTACACTAATGGAGGTGGTACCAAACAACAACTTTCTATACCTTGAGGAACAATATTTCAAACAAGTGACTGGTGTAGCTATGGGGGTGGCTTATTCCCCCATATATGTAAACTTAGTTATGTCCTTCTGGGAGCAAGAACTCATTTTCCCCAGTGAATTTGGGCATATATAAGGCATTACACCAGATTCTTGGTTGATATTTTTATTGTGTGGGAAGCAGACGAAGAGACATTGTAACACTTTTTGCAGTACATTAACCACGTAGTTGATGTCTTTAAATTCACCCATGAGTACATTAGGGTCAATATTTCATACCTAATTGTTAGCTTAACTATAGACAATAGGAGTAATATCTTGAAATCCAACATCTTCAGTAAGCCCAGATTTTCCAATTCTTATTTAGAATTTGGTAGTTGGTACCCCTACCATCAGAAGAAATCCATTGTCAAAGGACAATATGTAAGGGCTGCCAAAATGACATCAGCTGAGCAAGATTTTTTATTCGAACTTGAGTATATGACAAGCTTATTTATCAAAAGGTGTTACCCTGAGACTCTTTGTAAAATTTTGGCAGAGGAGGTCAGACACAAAAGAACTAAAGTTGTCTATAGGGTCATTTTGAGTGGGAATGTGGACTATGATAATGGCAATGGTTTTAGCATGCCACACAACAACCAGGTAGATATAAAAAGCAAAATGGGGAACAATTTGTTGTTTACCACCACGTATAATCGAGATGTTGACTGGGTAGTTTGCATCATCCTGAAAAACTGGAGGATAGTAGTAGCTGATGGCTCCCTTGTAGATAAGATAGTGGGATCCCCCAGAATAGTATATAGAAGAGACAGATGTTTCAAAGAATTTTTTGAAATTATATCAAATCACAACAAAGCAGTAGAATGCCTGGTAATTTTAAATGGGGCAGATGCAATGCATGCACATATATTTGTGAGACAGGTGGTACTGTATTCATTAATGGAAGAAAGTTCTATTTCCATGGTCATTTCAATTGTAACAGCAGAAATTTAATTTATATGGCTAAGTGTCAGCATTGTTCTGCCTTTTACATTGGCAAGACCAGCAGGCAATTTAAGGACAGAATTAGAGAGCACAGTGCTGATATTAAAATATGAAGTCAATGAATGACCTAGCCAGACATGTAATGCAAAATCCAAACCACAAGTTTAAATTTTTAGTATTACAACAGTTGGTAAATGACAGGCAGGGCAGAGTGACTTGACCTGGATTTAGATGTATGCGAACTAAGGTGGCAATTGAGATTGGATGCCACCATTTTTCCTAATGACAGTGTCAGTATTTCAGCCATACTAAAAATTAAACACATTTTAGGTTAACATACACAACACTAGTGTACGTAGCATTTACTTAATTTACTTGGATAAGTTGGCAACAATTTTTTGATACGGTTTAGTATTTTATTGCCAGAATGAGTTAGTATTCTGAATTTTAACATGCATTTTATGTGTCTAACAAATAGGTGGGGTTGGTGCAATACTATGCAATTTTAACTGATTTTTAAGAGAATTTGAACCTACCAATTAGTTTTAATTGTTTAATTGATTTACAGGGGGGGATATAAAAAGGTTGAGTTAGTAATGTCCATTGTTCTTAGGAAGTCCAACAGCAATTGGATGAAAGAACGTAACCTGTGGATTGTGAATAAAGAAGTGTGCAACAGTCTTGGTGTCCTGGGTGCCTTCACATTTGTGAGTGCAGTTTTGTCTCTTTGGTTATCCATTTCACATTATATTAAATATCACTTGTAACACTTTACACATAATTATAAATTGTGGAGCTCATATGATTTATGTGAATGAGGGACAAGACACCCTTACTGTGTTTTGAAGGTTCAGATGTATGACTGAGGGTATACTGTCTACTATGTTTCTGTAAGTATAATTCTGCAATCTGGACTTGGATGGCCTTGACACTTAAATAAGATACATATGCAAATTAAACTATATAGAAGGACCTCATCAGATCACACACATAGATGGTTAACACCTCCAACTGTCATTTGTATTTATGAATGATTCATGACTATGTCTGTGAAGCACTTCTTCTGTGGAAAGGATGGGAAATCACTGTTGTAGAAGAAAATGTTTTGCCCCTTATCCATAGGTTTGAACTGCACACTATAATAATCAATGTTATCAGTGTATAAAGCCAAACTGAAAATGTGTCAGGTCAAAACATTTTATGCCACCAGTGCATATCTGCAAAGTTAAATCACAGTTACAGCAGCAGATACTGCTCAAACTAATGTCAAGTGTCAGATTAACCTTTCAGTTTCAAAAATTTCTTTCCTTCCTGCTTGGCACTGTTCCTCTCCACTTAACATCACACAAATGTGATCAGCATCGTTTCTCAGGTTTGCACACCATCATTAAATGCGATAACAGGAACTGGTGGGAAATCATTTGCAATAGCTATACTTTTGGGAATAAACATGTCTGGTGTTAGAGGGGAAGGTGCCCAATTTAGGGCACAGAGGTGGGGTGATCAAGAGTCCAGAATATTTATTGGACCCTGGTAAAGAGCCACAGCCAAAGGCTTCTGCAGGGAGACTATTCTGGCTTCCAGTACAAGTCTGAGGCTTGGAATAGTCTGGCCAAGGCTGTATCCAGTGCAACTGGCATTTCACACACTGAACAATAGTGTAGGCACCATTTGAATGACCCTAAAATGCACAAGAGGGATACGCTCAACCAGTAGTTGGATGAGTTTCAGACTAGTTACATCCCACAATGTGTAAGTATGCTAATAAAGAGAATTTTGTAATACATAGAAAGCCAAACATAGGCAAGACTGGTATGCATAATGATCTTCTGTTGTTTTCCTTTCATTTCACAGCTAATCCTGAAATTGAATTGATTCTGTAGGCTCATGCTGATCATTTGGAGAGACTGATGGAAGTAAGTGATATGTATGCAGCACAAGAGAAGTATTATTGTAGCTGTAAAAGCTAAAGATAGATTTTTTTTGTTTCCTATACAGTAGTAGCAAAGTGAGGATGCATATCCTAACTGTAAAATCAAGCATGCATGCATAACTCTGTAGCACAAACCAACTTTTGGGGACAGGTGTAAGACTGTAGTCAGAGGTTGTATGTTCAAATACCACAAATACCAACTATACAATACTGCATTTATTTAATATTACATAAATTAAACTCTATACAAGTGGCATAAAGACCCTGCTGCTAACTGTAATCTGTATAATTGGACTAAGCATATGTGCAATACATGCACATTGCAAGGATTACTTTGGACAATCTGTTATTATAGTTTGTAGTTGTTAGGACATACATATAATACTTCAGATAAATACAATGCTACTGATTGTATCTCCTTTTTTCCTTTCACCCAAACCCGTATTTTTTTTTTTTTTTATTTTATTTTATGTGTTGTCAAAATGTCTCCATGTCATGCATTCATAGGTTCATATGTGTTTACTAGGCTAACAACCACAAGGGGCTTTTTAAGCATAGCCATGCATCCCAAATCACTGTCAAGTTCTGATATACCCTTGATAAGTGTAAGCAGAGGTTTGGGAGATGAACCATTTACAAGTTACCTGTGTCCATTAGAGACATAGGTGCCAAACCAAGGATGAATTTCCAGTTTCCCATACAACTGCCAAGTTGCACTTGGATTGGGTTAGGGAAGAACTTTGCTTCACATGGATGGTGAGCCTGTTTCATAGATGCATCCTGCAGCAGGACCTATTTATATCACAGGCAAGGTTTAAGTCTTTAGAATGGGTAATTCTGGTGCTGTTTGTTTTGTGGATATGCAGGAGGTCCATCAGAGTGGCATCTGACAATGGCATGTATGCTAGGCATAGATCTCCCCTCAAAAGCCTGTAGAAGACAGAGTACAAGGATAGGGCCTTGAGGTGGTCTGCATAGAACATTTTACTTATGCCCTGTATTCTTTTAGTGAGAAACCTCTGTGGACATTCCAATTGTAGGATATGCCTGGTTAAGTACATACCGAAGGGAGCATTGTACACAATCATAGGTCTGATGAATGCTGAATACAGTGGAACAATGACTTCCTTGGACTTAGATGCCATACCTTTGTTTATAAGTTTTTGTGCACTATAGAATGATTTTCTCACCACTGTAGACACATGATGGTCAAAGGCTAGATTACTATCTATGTGTAGCCCTAAGCTCCTGACTACTGAGTCAACTCTAAGGGATTTGTTGCCAATATGACAGTTACCAGGGAAGGATGACTTTCCAAAGGATACTATTATGCATTTCTTGGCATTTAGTTTTAGTCCATGGCTCTGACACCAGTTGTTTGTCTGTGTCAGCCCTACTGGAGAACATTTGCGTCAGTGTGAGATTCAGTGACAGCTCCTAATTTGCAATTATCTGCAAATTTAGTCATCCAGAGACCACTGGCATTGTCCTTGACTTCTGAGAAGTAAACGCCAAAAAGGAGCAGTCCAAGGACTGATGCCTGAGGGACCCCCACTTGTGACTGGCCTCTTTGTAGAGGTGGGCTCCCTAATTCTAACTTCCTGTGTCCTCTCTGTGAGCCAGCTGGCTATCCACTGGGTGACATAGAGGTCTATACCTAACCTCTTAAGTTTATCAACAATGCCCGAGTGAGGTATTGTGTCAAATGCCTTGGCCAAGTCAAGGTAGGCAGTGTGAATGATTTTGTCCTCATCCATTGCCTTGGTGACCCTCTCAAAGAAGTCTACCAGGTTGTGTAGGCATGATCTGCATCCATTTGTAACAAATCACTGAATGCTTCACAGCATAGTGAGGCAGGCCAATGCCAGTGGGTCAGCCTGCCCAGCTCCACTGGCTCCAGCACAGATGCCCAACACATCTGGGACCCAACCTGGCAGTACTGTCTCTGTTACCCCTGCACTACCTGTACCCTCAATTAACACAACCCTAGCAGCTGGTGCTGTAGTGCCCTCCAGGTGTACTGGCAGACTTGGGGATTTAATCACCCTCCAGGAGATATCATGGTTGGTGCATAGAGTCATGCACTACACAATTAGTGTACACCTACATCAGATAGTGATGCCACTCTCCCTCATGGTCCTTAAGAGGAGAAGACACCAGGCACTCCAGCAGCCAGTGGAGTAAGGGGACAGTGATGACAGTCCTGTGGGTGAAGACTAGAATCTCACTGTCCCCATGTTTGACTGGCATGAATTTATGTTGTCTCTTCCCTCAACCAAATCATGGTGTCTTCTGTCTCCTTCATCATCCCTGTGTCTTTTCTAGTTTGTCCTGTTTGTTTGCATTTGATTCCTCACCTACCCAACTTACCTAACCTGGAAATACCAACATCCCTTACCCAGCATTCCTCTCTTACTGAAGCAAAAAAAATGGGCACCTGTCTCACAAAATATTATTGTCCCATACAGTCCTCTCCATGGTCAAATTGACTATACAACATGATTGCATTGTTTTTACCCCTCTTTGTGGAGGTAAATGTCCATATTCAGCTAGTATTCTCTACATATTGTCATTTTGCAAGATTGAAGAAATGGATAACTATGGTTCTTTCCTACCTCCTTCCTGTACATTCCTTTAATGCTTTCCCTTTGTTCTTCCCCCTGCTAGTCCCCCATTTTACCACTTTCCTATCTACCCCATTTTAATACCTATAATCTGGTCAAAACATAGAATCACACACAACAGACATAAATACCAAAAACAATAGAATCCTTCACGTTTTGGCTCCTGGGTTTGTGTGGAGATTGGCATAGTGCTCCAATGCCAAATAATGGTGAGCAGCTCTTTTATGGTATAGTTACTTCTGCACAATGTCACTTGAACATGCTGCTGTATGTCAAAATAAACTAACACATGGTGAAGGTGAAATAAAGTAAAATTTGATTGCAGTATCAATAATTTAAAAGTATTACATACACCTGGATTCAAATATTAACTCTCATAATTTTAGCAATGAGCCTTGTGTTTGCATACTGCTTAACTCTGCACAAACAGGGAAAGCAGTAGAAATGTGTATTTTGCATGTGCAAACACTTAGCCAACCATCCCACAAACCCACTGGTTGCTGTTGCTCTATGTAAAATAAATAATAGCATGTATTACTTTTGTTTACTGTCCATTACTGTCCAAATAGTCTTCATGCCATGAAGCTACATGTGGAAACATAAAAAATGAAGGCCCTATCTAAGACAATGGCACATATTTACAATGCAGCTATCTGTTACTTCCTCCAGTGCACTGCAACCATAATCGCTCAGTACTTGCTCAATAATGTATCAACTACACTGCATAAATTAATAAGATATGTTCTGTCATATACCATGCATATCTTTGGAATGACAAAACACATTCAGATTTTCAAATGCTTGTAGTAATGTAGACACCTGTTTGCATATAGTTTGCAATGCTCTCTCTTAGAATATACCTGCACACTGGAACACAACCACCACATAATACACATTGCACACTCATGAACCTGCTATCAAGCAGAACTTGAAATATCTTGACAGTTGAACATGCCTACACATCCACTTCATGCAGGCCTCCCAACACCTTCACTCCAACATCCACTGCTGATGTCATTCACTGTAAGTTGTCCTGCAGCATTGTAAAAGTCAGACTTGTGCTGTGGTACTTACATAAAGTACTGTCTGTGTACTTAGGTAAGTTGGGGTTCTGTTCTCACTGCAGTCAACTGGGAGGTGTGTGGGTATATCTAGTCCAAAGATCATAAGTGTGTACCTTGCAGTTACCACTCAAATCCCATGGATTTCCAATATTTTGACACTTGCACATGCTTACACATTCATTTCATGCTGGCCTCCCAATATCTTCACTCCAACATCCACTGCTGATGGCATCCACTATAAGTTGTCCTGCAGCCTTATAAAAGTCAGACTTATGCCATGGTGCTGTCATAAGGTACTGTGCTTTCCAATATGTGCTCTTAAATAGGTAGGAGTTTTAATCTCACTACAAGTCAAGTTGAATTTGTGTGTGCATGTTTGTGTACTTGCTTGACAGAGTGAGCATTGTACACTAGCATGTGGGATACTGCAATTAGCATTTTCTTCTCACCAGACACTGCTGATGATATCAGCTATAAACTGTTGTCTGACACTCTTCAAATCAGACTTGAGCCATGGCATGTGCCTTAAATGCAGAGTTCTCTAATCAGTGTACTTAGCTAGGGGTGCTGTTCTCACTGCAGTCAACTGTAATATGTGTGTGTTTGTGCAGTTGCTTGACATTAGAGTCATAATTTTACACCAGCATGTGGGTCACTGCTATTAACATTTACTCCTCACCAGACACTGCTGATGTCATCAGCTATAGTCAATTTGCAGGTGTGCAGTATTATTATCAGGGCAGGGTCAGAGACTGACCTGTAAGCCAGGCACAAGTCACCTTATCCTGTACAATACAGATTAAAGTAACAGGGCTTTCAGTCTATCCACATACATCATGGCATGGTTTGTAGGGCCTGTATTTTCTTGTTGAGAAATCTTGGACCTTTTCTGTATTGACATTAGTAGTATCCCAGCTGTGTGCAACAGACATGTGTGAGATGTTAAAGCTAAATCAATGTATTTTTCATCTGTTAGATGTCTTGATGGAGGTCATCAAGGGCATGCATGATGAGAACACTATCATCCTGTGGAACTTGACCAGGTCAAGGCATTTGACACAAATCCACACTGAGGTATTCACTCAGCACTGTCAGATGTGGCCATTAACACCAATATCACCAAGTGGGTAGACCACTGGCTCAAATACGGCATCTAAATATGTTGAAATGTGTGAAGTGACATGTATCTCTAGTCCAGTGATGAAGTCCATACATCAGGGTTGTCTGGCAGGCCCTTTCCTGTCCATTATTTAAGTCACAAAAGTCAAGATGACGTACACATCCTGTGTCCAAACAGCTGTCTGGAGGACTATAGATTGAGCAATCATTGACTCCAGCTGTGATATTAGTATAATACAGACAATATTAACACACACCACACATGAGGTGAAACAAAAACACAGGGGAGTTGTTATGTTATGAAAACAAATGCACAAACCAAGGAAAATGTGGACATCACACCCTATAAACAGACCAATTGGTATGTGATCTGTGTCCTGGGGTAGATGGTATGTAGAACATCCACCAGCATGTGGCCACAGTGGTGAATACTCCCTTGTATGTAACACAACTACTGAGTATGTGCAGGACATCCACATCAAAGACCAGAATACTTCCATAGTTCACAGCCTTCATCACACCAGTAACTGAGCACAATGCACCCTCCTTCATGTACCTCCTTAGGGTCTATATTAGATCAGCGAATGCTTAAAAAAAGTGAATGCTGATTGACCAAACTTATGTAAGCGAAAGCTTACAATCTCAAACTGTCAGAATAGCGATTTTTTTCCTAGGGAAAAAATCGCTGATCCAAAACACATACACATACACACAACACAAGCACACCAAACAAACAGCAATCCACGCACATACACCTAAAATCTGACACCTAACCCTACACTAAACTATACACACACCACTAACTATCCACTGACCTTAACCCAAACCCTAACCCTAAGGTCCGTCACTATCGCACACTCACCTCACCTGCTCCCTAACCCTAACTCACCTAACCCGCCCTAACCTTCACGTCCACACAATCGCACACATACCTAACCCGTGCCCTAACCCTAACTCACCTAAACCACCCTAACACTCACGTCCACACAATCACACACTTACCTGAACCCGACCCATAACTTTCCACTACAGCACTGAAAATACCGAAGCAACAGAAACGGACAACCAAATTCTTTCCCTAGGAAAAAGTTTGGGTTTCTGTTGCTTCGATATTTTAAGCTTTCACTTACATAAGTTCGATCAATCATCATTCGCTTTTTTAAGCATTCGCAGATCTAATATAGACCCACCTCCTTACACATCTTCCAGTGATGTGTAACTGAAGTGTAACACCTTTGTCACAGTGAGCTGTTATACATCTTATTGGCCATACCTAGGTATTCTTTTTGTTGCATAAACATTACTGTGTGATGGTGTGGAACACTCATCAAGGTGTTACACCTGATGCAAGTGTGCTACCTGTTCCAGTGATGCACACAGTACAAACATAGCTGTTTGACAACATTGATGGCATGGGTTATATTCATGACAGTGTGGACTGTGCCATATATATGCCATGCACATCAGTCAACTAGTCTGCAGTGACCACAATGTCACATGCATGTATAGCAGTGTCCCTCCTAACACCTCCAGCAGATGTTACAGTGTCAGGATGGTGTACTTGATTACCCTCATATAATTGCTGACATGCCATAATAGTTGTACAAGTGTGTTTGTGCAGAGCCATCTATGATCACTCAGAATCACATATGTTGTGTCAGAGACATGGGATGAATGTCTGGCAGTCAAATAATATACATTTTCACTTCGTAGTCTGTACTGTACCATATTGAAATGTGCTTAGTGTTCTGCTACAGCTGTCTTCCATTTACATGTCCTCATCTGCTGTGCAATACAATGTCTCACCTGTCCTCTTTCCCTGTGTTCATTCCTACAATTCATCTGTATGTCCCTATTCAATACACACACTTCCCCTGAGTGTTTATTTTAAATAGCAGTTCATGTACCCTTACAGATCATTTACACAACTTGTACTGAATGCCTGGAATGGGATTCTACAATACTATGCACCATATGCACTGTCCTGTAACGTGTTTGGACCATATATATTACTATATTATAAACCCTGGTAGTCACTGTGGCATTCCACACAATCCTGCTAACCTAGTTTGATCTACTGCAAACAAGTTTGCTATCCGTGTTGCTTCAGATGGTTTTCTGGCTAGCAACAATGTTGCCAGCCATGAAACTGCACTTGTTTATGTTTTTTTACACGGTGAGTGCTATGAATATGTAATCACAGCACAAACATGTAAACTCCATGCAAGTTTTGCAGGAAACCTACATGGAGTTTATTGAATCCCACTGTTAGTCTTTACTGTCTTTTTTGATTTGTGGAAATGTAAAGAAAGTAATTTAGATTTTATGTGGGTTGACAAAGAACACTGAAGATGCTTGTATTTATGCTCCAGCACTGATTCACTGTGCATGATGTTTTTCTTTTCTCTCCACAGGTGTGTGACCGTGGAATTCGAATATAAAATTTTGTTTGTTTTTTTTTTTTGGGGGGGGGGGGGTGCAGGGAGGCTTGCCTCAGTATATACATTGTGTAGAATATTTTCTATTAAATGACTTCTCAGACATTTAGATTATGTGGGATCTTAATAATAAGCAACACAGTGAGCTGGAGAGCAGCTGGGAATATGTATTCATCTATAGATCTGGGCATACAATAGATACACTGTATGGATGCCACTCACTTTCATGGGTTCATAGGTTGGTACTAGGCTATCGGCCCTAGGGCCTATACAAGCCTAGCCATAACAATTCCCTGGCTATTTCTTCCCGAATATTTACTTCCCTGGTCCCCTGTCTAGCAGGGCGACTGACATGATCCCTGGGGTGAATTTCATATCTCCCATCCAATTGTCAAGGTTCCTTTTGAAGAGGGCCAAAGAGGCGCTCAGCTTGACAAGTATGGGCAGTTGATTCTGGAGTATGGGGAGTCTCTGGGTCAGGAACCTATCCCTCCAGCATGTTTTGTTCATTGTGATGACCAGGTTTAGATCCCTGGAGATTGTGGTTCTGAGGAATTGGGACATTTTTAAGTGTAGCATGTCCAACAGCTCTGGGTTTGACATGGCCTTGTATGTTAAGCAGAGATCCCCTCTGAGTAGGCGATATGCAACAGAGTATAGATGGGTTTTTTTTTAGATGGTCAGCATAGGGCATCTGCTTTAGGCTTGTGATTCTTTTAGTGAGGTATTTCTGTGGCATTTCCAGTTGTTGCAGAGGTCTTGTGAGGTACATACCCAACAGGGTGTTGTACTCTATAATGGGTCTAATGTGGGATGAGTACAGTGGGACAATGACCTCCTTTTTTCTGGATGAAAAGCCCTTAGTGATGAGGTGTGCCACATAGAAGGATTTCCTGACTGTTGTGACAATGTGGTTATCGAAGATGAGACCACTGTCCAACTGTGTCCCTAAGTCACATATCACACTTTCAGTGTTTAGTGTACTGCCACTTATGTGGTAATTCATGGGTACATGTTTTTTCCCAAAGGGGATAACTATACATTTCTTGGCATTGAGCTTGAGCCCATGGCTCTGGCACCAAGCATCTGTTTATGTAAGGCCCTTTTGTAGAATATCAACATCATTTGGGGATTCAATAATGGCTCACAGTTTGCAGTCATCTGTGAACTTTGTTAGCCAGAGTCCCTTAGTGCTGGCCTGTACTTCAGAGAAGTAGATGCCAAACAAGAGTGGTCCCTGGACTGAACCCTGAGGTACTCCACTTGTCAATTGTCTGGAGCTGGATTTTGAGTCGGCTACTTTTACAGTATGGGTTCTGTCAGTAAGCCAGTTGGCAACCCATTGAGTGACGTAGGGATTAATGTCCAGCTTAGTAAGTTTATCTATTATTCCAAAGTGGGGGATGGTGTCGAAGGCCTTGGCGAGGTCCAGATAGGCAGTGTAGACTGCCTTGCCTTCGTCCACGGCTCTGGAGACTGATTCAAAGAAGTCAATCAGGTTGAGGAGACAAGATTGGCCCTTTACGAAAACAAACTGGGTGGGGTCCAGTGTTTGAAGGTTGCCAATGTCTTTGTTTATAAGTTCCATGATAATGTGTTCCATGGCTTTGCAGATCAGGCTCATCAGACTGATGGGACGATAGTTCTCGGGATCTAAGGTGGATCTCCCCTTGCAGAGTGGGATAACTGTAGCTGTGTGCCACTCATTGGGCACAAAGCCTGAGGTGAGGCTATGATTAAACATGACACTTAGGTGAGGTGCCAGTTAGTACACAGCCCGGGATGTCATCTGGTCCCATGGATGCTGTATTCTTAGCTTTGGAGAGTGCATTTTTTACCTGTATGGCTGTGATTACCGGAATTTGGCAATCTTTTGGTATTGAGATCGGCCCTTTAGGGGGTGAGAGAGGGGTGAAGTTAGCACTGAATCAATCTGCCAAGGTATTGGCAATATCCTTGGGATCAGTATATTTAATGCCATTCTGTTGTAGCTCAGAGCAGATCTAAGCATTGCCATTTAGATTCTTGACATAACTACAGAATGCCTTGTGGTTGTCCTTGGAATCTTTGGCAATTTTATTTTTCTAACTAGCTTTGGAGGATTTTATGAGGGATCTCAGCTTCTTACTGAGGCTGGTAAGGGAGTATTTTGCTTCCTGGGATTTTCCCGTTTTCTGCAACAGTTTCTTTCGTCTGTTGTATAGTTTGTTTATGGCAGGGGACCACCAGATTGGCTTCCTTTTTTGTAGGAGAGCATCTTGGTTCTATTTGGAATGGCATGATTCATGCACAAGTGGATGTGCTCATACAGTGCCTTAGTGTAGGATTCAGCAGTCGAATTTTCAGTCCCTGTCTGCATGGGTGTCATGAAGTTTCTCACTTCTGACTTGAGTAGCATGAAGTTAGCTTTGGAGAGTTTTTTTATGGAGGTTCCCTACTGCGGGGTGGGGGTAGGATGTGGATGTCAAGGGTGATTAGCATATGGTCAGACCTGACCAGCGAGGGGGTGACCACTGGTGTGGAGTATCAATCTCCCATGTTGGTAATGACCAAGTCTAGGATATTTGAGCCCATGGTGGAACTATGGATTAGTTGATCCAGGGCATTGGAATTTATAAATTCCAAGAACCATTGGGCAAAGGTGTTGGTACCCGAGTAGTTTTCCCAATTAATGGCAGGGTAGTTGAAATCACCCAGTATTAGGGTGTTTGGTTGTATCTTAATATTTTCCAGTATGTTTTGAAAGGTGTAGTGAGAATCTTGGGGCATGGTGGGGGATTTGTAGCAAGCTAAAATTTGGATTGCAGTCTTACCTAGTGTTAGTTGCACCTGTAGAATTTCAAATGCATTGTGTTGGGCAACTAGCCTGGAGGTGTGAATATCCTTGGTGAATATGGACACTCCTCCGCCTTTAGTGTTTCTGTCCTGGTTTGGTGGCGAAAAGTGTGGTAAGAGTTGTAGCCTGGTATTGCAGGGGTGCTCTCTGGAGCCTTGAACCAGGTCTCAGTTACTGCACAGATATTGATGTTCTCAATTTTTAGAAGTGCCTCGAGAGAGTGCATTTTGAGGTTTAGACTTCTAGCATTGAATAGCATTACCTTCAGATTTTGCATGCTTATATCTGTTATGGTGGTGGTTTGTCCTTTGAGCCTTGCCTAAAAAAGGCACTATAGGGGTGGCAAGAGCCTTAGCCAGAAACCTGAATCCCAGGGGCAACAGGTGCAGACCATCTCTGGCAAAGCATCGTGGTCTGTTGATCATGTCATCCCAGGCAGACAGATACTGGATCCCCTTTAAATGACACCAGAAACTTAGCCAATTGTGGAAGTCAATCATTTTGTCCTTATACTGTGGTATCATTCTGGGTGAAGGCAGGATGCTACTCAGGGCTATGGTCATAACTGCCTGGGCCACAGGATCTGAGAGCTCTTCCATGTCTCTTTTCATGTAGTCCAGCGAGGTACATCTCAGGTCATTCACTCCAACATGGACAATGACAGATTCATATTTGTACTTGTTGTGGAGTGACTTGAGTGCATGCATGATGTGGCAAATCCTGGCACCCGACAGGCAGCTGACTGTAATTTTCTCCTTGTTCAGCCTGGTGACTGGGACATCAGTGTGCCTGACTAAAGAGTCACCTATGACTTAAGTGCTGGGTACATTGTCTTGCCTTAGGGGCTGTTGTTGGGTGGAACACTGGTGTTGTGAGCTATGTGACACTTTGGTTGTCATTGGTGTTTATTTGAGTTTCAGCTTCGGAGGTCCTTGTTGCTTGGGCAGGTTAATATTAAGAGCCTCCACGTAAGTGGGTTTAGTGTTACTATGTGTGGATGTTGGTGGCATGAGTTTTGAAGGGCTATGTGTTGCTTGAAGTGTAGTGCAGGTGTTAATCTTCTCCTCTTGACTGTCTAGCACAATCTTGGGTGGAGAGAACTTTGCTTCCAGTTTGTCTATGTAAGTGCATCTCTCGCAGATTGTAGTGTTAGGTGGTAGGAGGAGAGGGTTGTCTGTGTATGAAGCAATTGCTGCATTTCCCCAGTATGCCCAGATTCACCAGGTGGACAGGAGAAATCATCGGAAGCTGACCATTGGACATGTCTGGTTCGGTGTTTCTTTTATAAAGTACAAGAGCTGTTTTCCCTTACCTTGGCAAGGTACTTTGTAATTATAGACTGTTTAGTGCCTACAATTAATTTCTCCTTATTAACAAGGAGAGTTGAGTGCTTGTATCAGTTTAAGGCTTCCTAGTGCTTTCCAGCAGGTCTCAGAGCAAGTGCTAGTCACAGGGATTCAGATTTTAGTGCTACTACTGAGAAGCCAGCTAGTTCTAAGGGAAAGTTCGAAGCGCAGACTTTCTGGCACTGGGAATAGTTTAAAAGTCCTAGACTAATAAGCAAATAAAAGTGCAGGAGAGCAGAGAACTAGCAGATCTAAGGGAAAAAATAGAAGAGCATCGCTCAGGAGCTTACAAAAAGTCCTGGATACAGCAAATCTGTATCTGGGCTACACTAGTGCCAGAAAAGGTAGGAAACAGTTTTTTTTTCTTTTAGTAGAAAGTGGAGAGACAGAAGATAATGAGATAATTCAATGTTCAGAAGCTAAAGGGGTGGGCCTTTGCTAAGTTCTCACTATTAACAGTAGAATGAGCTGATGCCAATGTGAATGGGGGGGGGGAGTGTCCAGTATCAACTTTGTACCAGAGGCAAGCAACTCAAAGCCACCAAGACAAAAAGACCACAACAAGAACTGGGAGGGTGGATGGGAAAAAAACAGTTGCACAGATTACAGATATATAAAATCAAAAGTGCAGACACTTTTCATCATGAGTGATGTTCCCCCTCAAGCAGCACTGCTATCCCATTTTTGGGTTTTTAGATCCTAATAAGTCTCTGAAGTCCGTCATGGATGCATTAATGGAAGATGAGTTCCCAAAACAAGCCCTTCTACCTCCCCCATGGAAAGGTAACTACGCAATACAATTCCATTTTTCCCCATTCCTCACTAATTTGTCCAGTGCCAGGACCATTAATCAAACTTGTTTTGTCTGGGCCACAGTCTTTTCCCCATTTCTCACTAATTCTTCCAGTGCCAGTACCGTTAATCAAACTTGTTTTGTCTGGGCCACAGTCTTTTCCCCAGTGCCAGTACCGTTAATCAAACTTGTTTTGTCTGGGCCACAGTCTTTCCCCCATTTCGCACTAATTCTTCCAGTGCCAGGACCATTAATCAAACTTGTTTTTTCTGGGCTGCAGTCAGTCTTTCATGCTTCTGCTTCTGGATTGAAGGAGGTTGACGGATTTCATGATTTAGGTTACATTATTATGGTAGCCGTTTTCTATTAGTCTAAGATATGTTTCTTAATGCCACTTTCCTAGTGTTCAAAGCAGCCAACATTTGAGCATGTGCCTATTTTGGAATGTAAAAAATAATAAATAAAATAAAAAAGTGGTTAAGCCAATCAAATATCCTCAAGATTTCACCCTATATTATTCCTTTCTTCAGGACTAGCTCTACATGTTGCATTGTTTAAACACATCAGTGCATACACAGTTGCTACAATCATTTAAAATCTGTACAAATACATTTAAATGTACAAAATGTTATCCAATTGCTTAAAACATGTTCATATAGTTCAAAAGTGAGATTGTACAAAGCTTTTTATTTAATCCTGCCCATTTTCTGACCTCTGTTCTACAGTATACTTTGCTTCCATTCTAGATAGATCTTTTTTGAAATCTTTATCTTAAAATGTCACCTACTACAGCTAAAAGAAAAGACAAAAATGATTTGCCCAGAAACTAATATAACTGATATACCATGACTGGACAAAACACTATTAGTGCATCTCTTATTGATATCAAATATCTACATGCTCATATATCCTTCCTTTTGAAATGTATTTATTCTTTGTTGACAGAGTTAGCCCCACTAGGCCAGTGGTTGCTTTTCGTGGGAGACCAGAAGTGGTATTCATTATGAGTAGGGGCAATTTGGACAAGACATAGGGGAACTTCCCCCACTTTTTTTGATAAGTGCCATGGGATCTTTTACATCCTACTGAGGTACCATCAGCTCAGGCAGATAGGGCCTTGGTTTAATGTGTCATTCAAAGGGTGCACATTCAGGAATGCAGCATTCACTTATGCTGTACTGCAGTGTTAACCCTATTATCTGCTGTGAGAATAGAACCCACAGCTTTCTTCACCAGACACAAGTGGGATAACTATTGAGCTACTGAGATACCAGCTTCATTTGGTTTATGTATAGATTACTATCTACAAATACCACTTGCTCTGTAATACAGCAAATATCAGATCTTTAATATAACAGCATTTTATTCTCTAATAATAGATTATCCCCTTCTATTATTAGAGAATAAAATGCTGTTATATTAAAGATCTGATATTTGCTGTATTACATAGATTCTCTCCTTCCGGGTGGCTGCAGTGGTGCAGCAGTTAGCATTGCCACCTCACAGGAAGAGGTTCTCCGGTTCGATCCTCGGCTGGGGTGCCTTCTGTGCGGAGTCTGCATGTCCTCCCTGTGGTTGCGTGGGTTTCCTCCAGGTGCTCTGGTTTCATCCCAAGGACATTCTATAGGTGGATTGTACACTCTAAATTGGCCCTGGGCGTGACTGCATGCATGTGTGTGCCTTCTGTGGAAGGGTGGGCACCGGGCTGGCAACTCGACATCGTAAAACTCCACTGTCAATCATGAGCAGACAGGTGATCCGCTGTGGCGACCCCTAACTGGGAGAAAGCAGAAAGAAGAAGACTAGATTCTCCCCTTCTATGCACACATTATGCATATACTGCACATTTGTATGTGCCTTTGTCATGTTACCCATGACTTCAAAGATAACCAAATGCAATATAGTGGCTTATTTCAAAATAAATCTGACATCTGGAAGACTTGCATCAGCCATTCATGTAAAACAAAATGCAAACATCAAAGTACTAACAAACAGCTGAGCTAAGTTATATTTAGATTTACCAGTGCAACTGTAAGAAACCATATACTTGCTCAAGCAGTGTAGGACAGGAGTATGGGAGTCTGTGATGAATGAATAACAAGTCAAAAACTGTTTTCCAAGAGAAGTATCTTAAAGAAGGAATCTATATGCCTCAGTTCAGACGTTATGACTCATATTTGCCAATACTAATAATGATAATGATAATAATAATAATAATAATAATAATAATAATAATAATAATAATAATAATAATATTTTGGTTCAGTAATGGAAACACAGGAAGAATTAATGGCTTTGTATATAATCAGATGGCAAAGCCTTAAGCAATCAATCTACATTAGGGGATATTCCCAGAAATGAAAAGTTGTTTTATAAGTGTTCATTTTTCAGACTACCTAAAGCAAATAAAAAATACTGTCTCCTACCAGTGGAACTGTGGGTGGGTAATAAAGGCGAGCATGTTTTTTTTTTTTTCTGTTAATGATTTCCCTTTCAGCTGGACAGTTTAATATCATAGAACACATTATAAAAGGTTTTTGTTACCCTAGGAAACGGTCAAATATATTGCATTATTAAGAAAATAAACCAAAAGCTGATTCTTGCTGTCTCCAAGAAACGTGTTATTCCACCGCAGGATTACAGAAAACAGCAAGAATTAAAGACATGCACCACATACCAGAGAATTCATCTACTGACAAAAAGACGTGGTAATAATAATTAATGGCCCCACAATAAAAACAGTAAAGCATTGGGGGCATACAGGACACAAGCAAAATGGCATGTTGCTAATTATTACCATGACCTCAGTTTATATGTCCTCCAGCAGTTTTCAGCAATCTGTATGCATTAGTAGGAGCTTCAGAGATTCCAATGCATGCAAATGAATTATTTGTGGAGGATTCAATGCAATATTGTAACAATGGATGAAACAAAAAAAGATTAACCAAATTTCATAAAATATATTCAGCATTATAGAAACATTTTACTGATAATCAAGCTTTAGTCTATGGGTGAATGAGAAATTTTTCTTTTTTAATATACATTTCTTTCATTTTTGTGCAATCGTGGGGATTCAATAAACTCTGTGCAAGCTTCAGACAAAGCCTACATGGACTTTACTAGTTTTCTTGGTGAGCAACGGCTCTAATTACATATTCATGCCAAGCACCACGTTTAAATGTAAACAACTGCAGTTTCACAGCTAGCAACAATGTTGCCAGACAGGAAACCATGTAAAGCAACACGGATAGCAACAAACATGTAGACCTGTTTACGTATGGGCAAACTAGGTGTACAGGATTGCATGGAATGTCACAATGATTACCAGAGTTAATAATACAGAAATGTATATGGTCCAAACACATTACAGGACAGGGTATACAGTGCAGAATATTGTGGAATCCCATTTCAAGCATCCTATACAAAATTTGTGCAAATGATCCATAAGAGTACATGGACTGTCACTTAAAATAAACAATTAGGAAATTGAATAGGGACCCACAGATGAATTGAAGGAATGGACAGGTGAAACATCTTAATATACAGCAGAGGAGAATAGTGAAATGAAGGCAGTTGTGGCAGGAACACTAACCACATGTCAACATGATACAGTACAGACTGCCCATTGTAAATGTATATTATGTAACTGTCACACAAGGTGACAACAATGAAGAAGATGTGGAGCATCCTAACATGTACAATGGAGAGCAAATCCATCAGGGCTGTTATCTACAATAGGGGTTAGCTACATATTGGGAAGCTGTACAAAATGAATTGTCTAAGTATGACTGTAATGTCAGCAGAGGTCTCCACCAAGTGGGACACATAGTTACAGGCTCATAGACAACAGTAAACTGAAGCACTTACAATCATGGACAATATCAGAATAATATCACCAGTAATCCCTTGTGTCTGACATAAGATATATGATTGTGAATAATCATAGATGTTTCTACATTAACACACTTGTCCAACTATTATGAAATGTCAGCAATTCATGAGGGTAATGAAGCACACAATCCTGACACTGTAGCATCTGCTGGATGTGTTAGGAGGGACACTGCTTTATCTGTATGTCATGTTATGAACAATCCATGCTAGCTGACAGGTGTGCATGGCATATATATGGCACAACCTCCACTGTCACAAATGTAACCCATGCCATCAATGTCATCAAACAGCTATTTATGTACTGTGTACATCACTTACAAAGCAATCCACAACAGGACCTAATGGACCAAATTAGAATCCTCTGTCACCATAGCCTGAGAACTGGCAATTGGTCCCACTGGAGTAGAAAACAGCAGTAGTAATTTCCTTGCACAAATTTGGGCCATCAACCAACCCCAGGAAATAAGGAACTGTATATCTAACCAGTCTCATCTGCAAGGTCATGTAAAGAATCATCATGGACCTTATCAACAAGGACATAGCTGGCCTGCAAATTATATATCTATCATGTTTATTAAACATAGTACACTTGTTTGACAAAGTCAACAAAGGGCTGGGTGAAGGTAATACTGTACATATCACCTATGTTGATCTGGCCAAGGCTTTTTACCCAATCCTCCACTCAGATATCATTGAGAGACTCTCACAGCTGCGGACTAACCCTTATATCAGTAGATGGCTACCCAAATGTCTCACTGAAAGAACTCATTCTGGGAAAGTTGGTGAGTCAACCTCTACCAGAACAGCCATCACCAGTGGCATACCACAAAGATCTGTACTGGGTCCCTTACTGTTTGGACTCTATTTCTTGGAAGTTTAGGTGAAAGTATATGGCCTTTGGTTTACAAAGTCTGCTTATGATTGCATATTGGATGCAATCACTGATTCCACCAATGATATTTATATATTACAAGAGGGGGCTAACATAGACAAATGGTTGGTGCCAAAGCCAAGTGGTCTACAAAGGAACACAAAAATGTGTCATACTTGCGTTCTGCAAAGTGGAATTGCCTGCTAACTACAGCATTGACAACACTCCCATAAGATCAGACCCAGTGGAGCAAGACCTGGGAATACAGGTAGCTAGCAATCTGAATTTCAATCATCAAGTTTCCACATTTGTAAGGAAAGCTGTCTATGCTGTGCACATCATAAGTCAGGCCATCATATCCAGGTGTGAGGATGTCATAATGCCACTGTAGTTGAACCTCAACAGAACACCAATAGAATGCTCCCTTTTGCATGTTCCTCACTAGACACCTGCAACAGCTAGAGAGACCACAGGAGTTTCTCAAAAGAAAATACAGGACCTACAAACCATGCCATGGCATAGATGGATAGACTGAGAGCCCTGTCACTTTAATCTGTATTATATAGGATGAGGTAACTTGTGCCTGGCCTACAGGCCAGTCTCTAAATCTCCACTGATGGAAACACTGCCCATCTGAAAAATCATCTATAGCTGATGACATCAGTAGAGTCTTTTAAAATGAGGATGGTAATAGCAATGTCCAACATGCTGGTGTAAAATGCTGTCTCTAATGTCAAGCAAGTGCGCAAACACATACACACCCACACCAGTTGACTGAAGTGAGAACAGAACCCCTACCTAACTACACACCTTCTTATTTAACACAAGTTCCACAGCACAAGTCAGACTTGAAGATGTCAGACAATACTTTATAAGTGATGATATCAGCAGTATCTGGTGAGAGGAAGATGGTAATAGCAGTTTCTGACATGTTGGTGTAAAATGCTCTCTCTGTCAACCAAGTGCATAAACACACACACATGCACCAGTTGACTGGTGGGGGAACAGAAATACTACCTATCTATCTACACTGACTACAGATCTCCATATTTAACACAAGTGCCACAGCACAAGGCTGGCTTTTTGAAGACTGCAGAACAAATTGTAGTGGATGGCATCATCAATGGATGTTTGAAAGAAGATGTTGTGAGGCCTGCATGAAATGGATGTGTAGGCATGTGCAACTGTCAAAATATTGGTGTTTCATGGGTTTGGAGTGGTAACTGCAGGATACTTAATTATGCTCTTTTGACTAAACAGACACACACAGAAACACATAGGTTGATTGCAGTGAGACTAGAACTCTTACATATCTAAGTACATGGATTAAAGAACTCAGTACTTTACACAAACACCTGGCACAAGTCTGACTTTTATAAGGCTGCTGGACAACTTACAGTGGATGACATCAGTAGTGGATGTTGGAGAAAATATGTTTGGAAGGCCTGCATGAAATGGACAGCTAGCCATGTCTAACTGTCAAGATATTAAAGTTCTGCATGTTACGGGACTGATGAGTAGGAAATGTGTAGTATTTGGTATTATGTTTCCAATGCACAGGTATACTTTAAGAGACAGCTTTACAAACTATATGCAAACACATGTTCACATTAATACAAGTACTGGAAAATCTGAATATGTATTGTCATTATAAAGATGTACATAATTATATAAGAAAGCATTTGCTATGTATTTATGTAGTGTAATTGATATATTTGTGAACAAGTAATGAGAGACCAAGATTGCAGTGCATGGGGGAGATAACAGATGGTTGCATTATAAATATGTATTATTTTCTTAGATAGTGCGTTTTCACATGTATTTTCATGGCATGAAGACTAAATGGACAGTAAACAAAAGTAATGCATGCTATTGTCCACTTTGCAAAGCACACAACTGAGCAGCAGGTTTGTGTGAGGGATGGCAAAGTTTTTGCACATGTGAGATAACATTCCTACTGCTTTCTGTGTTTCCTCATATTTAAGCAACAAATAATGCAAGCCTCATTGAGAAAATACTGAGTGTTCTGAGTACTGAGTGTATCAAACACATCTGCAGCTTAGCTGACTTTGTCGCAGCAGGTGCAAATGCATTGACACATTTCTTTTGGAGCCCAGATTATATTGATTTCAAATCCTGGTGGGTGTAATAGTTTTAAAGAAGTTGTGATAATGCAATGAAATAATTATTTATACTACATTCACTGTGTGTTACCTGACTGCAGCATGTTTAGGCTGTATTGTGCTGTGGTAACTGCACCAAAGAAGATATGTTCACAGTCACTTGGCATTGGTAGGCAATAATAAACTCTGCTTAAACACAGAGGCCAATAAATGAAGGGCTCCATTGTTTCTTTGTAACTTATATATGTTGTGTGTGATTCTATTTTTGACCAGATTAAAGGTGTTAAAATGGAGTAGATAGGAAAGTGGTGAAATGGGGTGCAAGCAGGGAAAGAAAAAAGGGAAAGCAATATAGGAATGTGCAGGAGGGAGGTAGAATAAAACCATAGCTATCCACTTCTTCAATAGTGTAACATGAAAATACAGTACAGAATATTAGCTGAATTTGGATTGTCACCACAACAAAGAGAGGTGACAACAACACAATCATGTAGTACAGCCAATTGGACTGAATAAAGTGTGTCATCAAGACACATGTGCAAAGTGGAAAGCTATGTATCGGATGATATTTTTTGGGGGGAACAGGTGCACTTTTTCTTTTTTTAACTTCAATAAGAGAGGAATGTTGGGTAGGGATGTAAGTATTTCTTGGTCAGGGAAGTATGGTAGGTGAGGAAGCAGATGCAAACAAACTGGACAAACAAGACAAGACACAGAGATGGTGAGGGACACAATCTGGGGGACATGGAGGGGACAACAGAAGCCCATGCTCATCAAACTTTGGCACAGTAAGAATCTAGTCCTCACCCACAGGAATGTCATCACTGTCCCCTTACTCTGTGGGCTGCTGGAGTGCTTAATGTCTCCTCCTCCTACGGACTATGAGGGAGAGTAGCCTCTCCATCCTGCATAGGCGTGCACCAGTGGTGCTGTGCATGACCTAAGCCCTAACCCTGGAATCTCTTAGTGAGTGATAAAACCCCCACTTCTGCCAGTTCTCCCAGTGGGTACCACAGCACCAGATGCAAGGGTAGTGCTACCTGCAGGGGTAGGTAGTGCAGGGGCAGCAGATACAGTACTGTCAGTTTGCGTCCCAGATTTGCTGGCATCAATGGAGCAGGGGCAGGCTGAGCCACTGAGGTTGGCCTACCTCCCAGTGCTGTAAAGTATTTTGTGATTGGTTAGATATGGATGACACGGAAACATTTTGATGACACATAGAAAAAAGAAAAGAGATAAAGGGCGGGGTGAGAGAAAAAAAGAGATAAACTTAGTACCATCGTATGTGACATACATTGCATTATCATAATAATATAACTATTTTATCTGGAAGTTTACATTTAAGTATACTTTCTAACAACTACAAGCTATAATTACAGATTGCTCAGACTAATCTTTGCAATGTGCAGATCTTGCACATATGCTTGGTCCAATTATACAGATTAAAGTTAACAAGAGGGCATTGGTGCCACTTGTGTATAATTATTTTATGTAATATTTATAAAGGATTGCACTATTTTATATTTGCTGCATGCGGTATTTGAGCCTACAATCTGACTACAGCCTTACACTTGACTCCTCAGGTTGGTCTGTGCTATAGATTTATGCATGCATACTTGCTTTTACAGTTGGGACATGCATGCTCACTTTGCTACTAGTGTATAGCATATAAAAAAATCTATCATTAGCTTTTAAAGCTACAATAATACTTCTGTTGTGCTGCATACATACCCGCTGCTACCCTCAGTCTCTCTAGATGCTCAGCATGAGCCTGCTGATTCAACTCAATTTCAGCATTAGCTGTGAAAAGAAAAGAAGAGAACAGAAGAGCATTATGCATACCAGTCTTGCTTATATTTAGTTTTCTATCTGTTATAAATTCTTTTCATTAGTATACTTAGACAACTGTGGGATGTTGCTAGTTCTGAATATATCCAGCCACTGGTTGACTGTACCTCTTGTGCCTTTTTAGATCATTAAAGTGTGCGGAATGCCAGTTGCACTGAATACAGCCTTGGCCAGACTATTCCAAGCCTCCAACTTGTACTGGGAGCCAATATAGACCCCCCTGCAAAAGCTTTTGTCTGTGTTGCTTTACAAGGAATGCAATAAAGATTCTAGACTCCTGGGCACCTTCCCTTCTAACACCAGATATGTCTTACCATAAAACACACCAATAGATAATAATGATTTCCTGCCAATGCATGTTACTGCAATTACTGGTAGTGAGCAAACCCAAACAATGATGCCAACCATGTTTGTAAGATGTTAAGTGGAGAGCAACAGTGGCAAAGAGAGAAAGCAGTTTTGGAAACTGGAAGGTTAATCTGACCCTTGACATTAGTTTGAGACTTGTTTGCTGCTGTAACTCTCAGGTGATTTAATTTTGCAGTCATGCACTGCAGGCATAAATTTCATAATCTGACACATTTGGTTTGGCTTTATACACTGAATAAAATTGATTTTTACAATGTGGGATTCATACAAATACATAAGAGAGAAAACATTTTCTTCCACAGCAGTAATTTCCCATCTTTGCCACAGAATAAGTGCTTCTCAAATGTAGTCATAAATTATTTATAAATACAGATGACAGAATGAAGTGTTTACCATGTATGTGTGTGACCTGATAAGGTCCTTGTTTATACATTCATATGAGTATGTCTCTTATTTAAGTGTTAAGGCCATCCAAGTCCAGATAGCAGAATTATACTTAAAGAAATATAGTAGATAGTATACCTTCAGTCATACATTTGAACCTTCAAAACACAGTGTCTTATCCCTGATGCATATAATTTATATGAACCCCCTGTTGTCCATAGTTATTGTTATTTATAATTATGTACAAATTGTTATAAGTGATATTGAATGTAATGTGAAATAAACAACAGTAAAAATGTATGGAATTAAATTTATTAGAACCCAGGACCATGTGTATGGCAGCCCTGCACTTACACCTGTTGTCACAGGAATATTGAAATAACACTTGGATATTTTCCTGCTCATTACTATAAACTGAGCTGTAACAACATTAAAAATGTTGTACTTCCTGTATTAGAAGCCAGTACAATTTGTTTTATAGCCCTACATTTACACCTGCTGCCACAGGAATGATTAAATATCAATTGGATATTTCCCTATGCATTATTAACTTCCATGTGTTAACTGCCATGGAACACCACTTAGTGTGTTTGCATGATGCTCAACAAACTTGATGCAATGTATCTGTTTTCATATTGTCTATTGTCTGCTTCCTCTCTGCAGGTGTTCTATGGCTGCAGGTGTTGGCAAACTTGCTAACCGCTGTGCAACGTCACTTAGCAGTGTTGCATGATGGAAAGCAAAAAAATGCAATAATGTATAATTTTTGACATTTAGAATGTCTACATCCTGTCTGCAAGTGTTCTGTTTGCTTCCTGTGTGGGCCAATAGTCCAGGTTTGTATGACAATAAGCATTGCGCAAATGAGATCAGCAAAGTTAAACTTGTTTTTGCCTTATGGTCAGTGTTTTTTAGGTGTCATCCTTAAGAGACAAAGCTGGGACTTCAACCCTGATGTACAGATAGTATATGCTCTATGAATCAACATGTTTTGCAGATGTGCTTCACACACAGGTGAATCACAGGTGAATCACAGGTGCACTTGATGTATTGATTATCAAAGAAGTACATTACATGACATTTAATCATTTCCCATGTTTGCTATAAGCCGAGCACCACAAAAATAATGGTATTAAAAAGATATCTATAAAATATAAAACACTAGAAAATATATGTTAGCACACATGAAAGACTTTTATACAAGTCTGGATTTGAACTCTCACACAAGTGAACCTTCAAAACACAGTGTAAGGGTGTCTTATCCCCCTGCCACAGAAACAGCTCTGCAGTAGTGAATGAATATCATTGTGCCTACAAGCACATCCAGAATCATCCACACTATCAGCAAAACATATGCACTTGTACACTTTGGATTTGTTTGTACATGTATTAATTTCAGATGTAGTACAATTATGATCACACAACCATTTCTGACTATTGTTTGCAGAAATGCAGCTCCCTCTTATCTCTGAAAGGTGTTCAATCTTCTCTTAACTGAGCACTAATCTGAGACATGCAATCTCTGTGAGGCATATTGTAGCATTGTCCTTAAAATGTCAAGAATATTAAATGGCAATAATATACAGTTTTCAACCAATGCAGATATGGTTAGATGCTACTGAACAGAAACTGTGTAATGTGTGCTGCTTACCTATTTTCAAAACAGTGATACATTTACTTCTACACTTTCTAAGTCTGACCTGGCCACTAGGGGCTAGGGAGTCTGAATTGCTGTTGTGTTTTCCTGCCCTACCAGTAATCATTCACAGTTGCAATCCATTAGTGACAAACACTGAGGGAGTGCCTGCATTATGTTTACATCTGCTACACAGAGCCAAGAATTTAACATTTTGCAATTCTAATGAGCTCACACCTGATTTGCATCTTCATCTTGCTCACAGCCCTGAACCTACACTATTAAAAGATAACCATGTAGCTAGGGAACATGAAGATGAGGAGACTTGTTTATGTGTACAACACAGTTGAAGATTGCTATTACTTTGGAATTATCTGCACAGAAGACTACTAATCTTGATAAGGTATGATTGCATTTTTCAGTTAGATACTGAATATGCTGTCAGCAAATGCAACTTTTATTTGTGTGCACTTTTTAGATGTTTACTGATTGATATAAACATTTTGGTCAGAGCATGTTATTTTCACAGATGCACAGCCTTACTAACTTTCATCACAAGTGTTAAATATTACAACTGTTTCTCTTTACACTATTCAGTTGTTATGTCCATGAGATGTAAATGTCCTATACTGTAAATAACACAGGGTGTTATCCTTCTAGTATGGCCCATAAACACCTCTAGGGGAGTACCAACAGGTACAGGTGACTGTCAATTGCATCAAAATGAATGTTCTGTATTAAATGTGTACACGTGTTATTGGGACAGTTTCTTTAATAGCATTTATAGCAATTCACTGAAACCTCTCAATTCCTTTGTTAGCAAAATGTCATTTGCTTGTTGTTTTGGGAGTGGGGGAGCCAAGTTCCATGTCTGTGTTGGCACATAGAAAATTGTTTGTATAGAAGTTTGCTTTGCTGTTGTTACTTCCCTAGTTTTGGATCCAACCTTGCTTTGTGTCTGACTGTGATATGTTACAACCACATAAATACTTTTTATATTTGAATATATTTAGATTTTTTCTCCAGTGGGTAATATTAAAAGAAAAATTACTTATGTATTACATCCAAGCAGGACTTTAATTTATGTGTATTATCCTTCTTTTCTATTTTATGTCACTAGGACTATGGCACTCAAGCATCCTAATCCCCACAAACTTCCCTTCAGTGACCCTGAGAATGATATTATTCTACAAGCCTTTAGGTGACATGATGGCTTTCTGCTTGAGAAAGGCCGTGGGATATGTCTGGCAGAATGCACATTTGGCAACAGATAGTGGAGGATGTGACTGGTGTTAGAGCCCACAGCAGGACATATGATCAGGTGCTTCATAGGGCCATTGACATGATTTCATCAGCCCGGAGAAGAGCAGCTGCAGTGGTCTGTGGACAGATGGCTACCAGGGGTGCCTGCTACAGAGCAATTACTGACACCAAATGAAGACTTCCTGTGTCAGGTATCCAGAGAGCTCACTGGAAAGTTCACAACAGCATGTGATTGATGTTGGTGTTGCTCTTTCAGGGAGGACAAGTATGTCCCAGGAGGAACTTCCAGGTATGCTTGATTATTGTTTATTGTTAATTTTTTCTTGTATAGTAAAATATTGACAGCAATACTTTGATTTGTTTATCATTTTTTTGGGGGGGGTAGTTGATACAGTTAACAATACATTCTGGGTCATTACACATGGGGATGGGCTGGGCATGTCATCCAAGTTTCTGTTACATGTATTGTTAATAGGGATATAAAGGGCCAAAACTTTTTCACCCCCTGTGTTACTGTTAATTCTGATAATGACATCCTTACCTTTTGTTAAACTTCTTCCAGGACAATCCTTCCTACATACTGGGGTGTCATCTGCACAAGGTAAGCCAAACATTTTTTATTTAATGATTGATGAGCAGTTCATAGAAATATTTATTTTAGCTGTATGTGTAATGTTGGTGTCAGTGTACTGCTGTACTGTCTATAATAGTAACACCACTGTTAGTTTGTTAAACTTTATTGAACTGTAATAGTGCAGCTATTAATTTCTTTCCCTTCTTTGTTGCTTATTATCACAGGTGATCCTGACAGTAGTAGTGTAGGACTCTTACCAGAGTATCGGCAGACTCTAATGATGATGATGATGATGATGATGGTGGTCAAACACAGGCACAGTCAGGGATGCAGAGGTTGAATCTGACACTGAGGTTGACATTCAGCCATCCCCTGTAATTCCATTAGACACAATCAGTAGGCCTACACCAACCCATTCCAGTGAGACCTCAGATATTGAATATGTGGAGATGAGACACTTGATCAGGGTTGTACTGTTACTGTGGCTTCAGTGTCTGTCAACTGTGGCATAGCCAAAGTGTGGGCAAGGTGCCATGCAGGAAGGTTGTTAGGGGTGCTCTGAGGAGGCCTGCTATCCATCCTCCACCTGATCCAGGTGGATCTTTCTGTGCCACTCAACATATGTTTAGGGCTGTCATGAAGGTGAATGCATGTTCCAATAGGCCCTCCAAGGAAAAGCTTAGGGTTGTAGATCAGGCACAGGCTGACATGCATGACTACCTCCACCATGTTGCTGATTCAATGGATCAGATGAATGGCACATTGGAATGAACAGTGTCTGGAATGGAGGGTCTGATGGGAGGGGGACTACAACCATGTGGGTGTAGGCCAGCCATATCATCTGATGTTAGCCAACGTGGCTATGCCCAGTCACTCTCCCATAATCGCACTACTTCCACTACTCTGTCAGTGGCTGAAGTGTGCACACCCAGATGAGGCAGACCATGGGGTCATGGTGCTGAATGTACTCATGAGGAGAGGTCACCCAGCAGACATCATCACATTCAGGTAGCCACAGTGCATCTGACCATGGGCATGGATGTGCCAATGCAACTCCTGGTGGAGCCAGTTCTCATGGTAATGTACAACAACGATGAACTGCCACCTCTACCATGTATCGCTCACACCTGTCCAACAAACCTAGTTGTAGAGATAGCACAGAGCTTGGCTCTGTTCTTGCAGACACTCACATGCCAATTTCACCTGGAGTGCCCATACAGACACATACACACAACAGTTACATGGTCCACTCGTGAGACTTAAAGCTCATTCTGTCTCAGTGGCCATTTTGATACTTTATCAAAATATTTGCCTGTTTATCTTTCTTTCTCACATGCACTCATTTACCTTTTGTGTCAGCCTAGGCATTCTGCATCCCCCACAACACCCTGTGCAAGTGATGATAACTGTGCCATATCCTTGTTTTCTATCATTTGGATTCAGGGATACATAAACTTTGTGTCTGATGCTCAGGGTGCATAGCTGACTTAGTGCTTAAACTATCTCAGTTTGTGATGCTGTTTTGTGAATTGCACTGCTTTCTTGCAGGATTTTGTAATGTGTACATGCTTCCCATACTCTTATAGCAAAAAATGTGGACCAAGCCATACAAAGTTGGACAAAGGCTGAACAATAGCAAGACTTTTTTAAATATTTTGGTCTTACAAAGTTAGAAACAGTTGATAGAATGAAATAGTTTTTGCATCAGTATTTGCAGGATTTTTCTGAAAGATATGAAGTTTGAAACCGAAATGTGTGTCATTAATTTCTAACTTCACTCCTTAATGATTTGTCAGTACAAAAGTATGAGGCCAAACTGAGGATATTCTGTGACCATCAATACTTTTGAGGGATATGAATGCGTGAATCTTTGATGCCTGAGGCCTATTACTTTATAGAGGACTCAGATATTACATAAGTCACTGCCGTCACATCTTGAAGTCATTGCTGTAAAAATCAACCACCTTTTACTTACTTACATTACTGAGTAAAAGTATTCAAGGCTAAGCCATTCATTTGCATTATTACAGATTTTTTGTTCTATTCCAGGCTCAACAGTTACCTTGCAAATTGCTACAGTTTTAGTCCAGGGCTGATTCTATCTGATGCTAGAAATTCATAGTCATTACATCGGTAGGTAAAGACTGTGATCATTGCCTGGCATCAATATTACAATATGTATGTGTGTAGGATGAAGGTTTTAGCCCCATAGGTGGAGAGTGAGTGTGCTATGTATTGCCCATTAGCCAATGCAAGGCCATATTGGCGACACCTATGTCTGTCTGCACCCAAAGCAGCTGCTGGATCCCCCTATAACTCCTCACCTGTTTGCGGCCGTGGTGACTTTGCCAGTGGTGATGGGATGTATGCCCCTTCCCCTTGTTGATTCTGCTGAAGCTGTTTTCTCAGGATGATAATGTGAAGCATGGGGATTTATATTACATAGTTGACATTTAGGTAATCGAATACTTAAAGCTCGACACCAAAACAGCAAAAGCTGTAAACATCAAACGGCCACTTCTCCAAATTCTTTCATAGGAAAAGAATTTGCTTGGCCGAAAAAAAGAAAATTTCAAACCCTAATCAAGTATGCCCCCCCCCCCAACTAAATATACCAACTCCGAGATCGCTGTACAGTTGAGAAAAGGGCATATTCCTGATAACGGCCAACCAAACTCTTTCCCTACAAATGAATTCACGGAAGTGGCCATTCAATGTTTACAGCATATGCTGTTTAGGTGTCAACCTTTAGGTATTTGATTTCCTAAAGTTTCAATCACCTAATATAGACCAGAAGCATGGCACAGACAGTGAAGACTTCAGTACATGTATGTGGATTGTACTGCAAGGCTCCTTCAGATGTATCTAGGCACCAGAACCACAACTTCAGCAGCCTAATAACATGCTCTATGACATTTCTGGTTTGAGTGTGTACCTCATTATGGCATTCTTCAGTGGGTGTGCATGCATTTCTGATGGGTGTCATCAGCCACAGCTCCAGTTCATAACCTGCATCCCCCAGTAAATGACCCTGTGGGATATCACCCCTAGTGAACATCTGATACAGTTGTGTCAGATATGTTGAGTCATGGTAACTGTCCAAACAAGCAAAAGGACAAGTTCCTGCAGTTAACAAGGTCTGATATTAATTCTACAAACCACAGCACAAGTTCAAACCAAGAAACGCTTGTAGTTTGTAAAGATATTAATAAAACATACAAACGCGCAGAGGATACAGTTTTCAGGTAGAACCCTTCTTCAGTGCAAAGACATGTGTTCTAACAGTTGTTTTATATCAAAATACAGTGATCACATGACATTCATAGCCAATAAAATCTAAACAAATTAAAACTCTTTCATCATGTAACAATTATATAACTTACTAAAAACATACAAATTCTATAAAAATATATATATATATATATATATATATATATATATATATATATATAAAACAACACGAACAGATCCCAAGATGTGATATCAGCAAAACAAACCCAGCTGGAAGATACTGCCAAAACTCCACTTCTAGTAATTCAAAAGCCAACGAAACTCCAAAAAGAAGCACGATGTTAATAGTACAAAAATCTTTTCCTTTATTGACGTTAAGCTTTCACAGGTGTCCCTGCTTCATCAGACGTTACAAACAAACAGTTATCTTGCATCATTATATAACAGATTTAAAACACATCACTTCCTAATCTAATTACATCATTTCCCTTGTAAATTAAAGAGCCATACACTCAAATGAAGCAGCAAAATATATATATATATATATATATGGGTCTACCTGAGATGGTTGACAGGCCATATGATCGACACTCATTTGGTCGACAGTTCATTTGGTTGACAAACAGATTTGCCCCCCTCCACAATGTTGTGCGACCCTGGAGTTGATATATATAGTTAGGGGGGGTGTGGGGGGCACAGCACCCCACATTGGGGGGTGTCGGGGACGAAGCCTCCCACATACAATGCTTGTCGACCAAATGAACTGTCGACCAAATGAGTGTTGATCATATGGCCTGTCAACCATCTCAGGTAGACCCATATATAGATATATATATATATATATATATATATATATATATATATAAATATATATATATATATATATATATATATATATATATATATATATATATATATATATATATATATATATATATATATATATATATATATATATATATATATATATATACACATGTAAATGTATATACATAAAATAAATGTAAACAATCACTCTGTAGGTAAATGTAGTTTGCTGTAGCATGTCTATCCACCCTGTAGGACTCTACAGTTTCCACCTCATGTAGATTGTGATAAGTTAAACTGGATCTGAATCCTCTTCTCCTTCTTGGCCGTGGTCTATTAGCAGCAGATGCAGCAGCATAGACTTCAGTCTGTTGCACATACACAAGAACTAAAACAACAGCAACCCCTAACATTCTTTCTGTGCAGACTCCTTTCCATGGCTGTATTACAATAGGTTTTGTAATTCACAGGGAAAACCAGTACTGAGTTTACACGGTCACTTTATAGCTTGTTGAATAGCTCCTCCACTTGGATCGGTTGATTAAAATACAGTTCAGCTGCTTTTACTGTAATTAGCATACCATGGTGTTTACTTTATTTGCGTAGCTCTATACATCATGTAGAGCCACTTGCTGAATACACAACAGTGCGCTACCATGTGTGCGTCACACCATGATGTGAACATGTTTTCAGCGGCTCATGTAGACTTTACTGAATCTGCACCGATGACTAAACACTTTACAATAGATAAACGAGTTAGTATTTAGGTTATGAGGAATCAATGTTACAGAGCTTGGGCCAGATTCTGTAAAGTTGGCAGATTTCAGCTCATTAAATTGATATCAGCACTAAACCTGCCGATAACGTTGCAGTACATAAATGTATCATAATAAACTCAGAATAGCTCAGCACACAATGGAGTATCACAGTAGCAATGGTGCACCAAACAAATCTGCAAGTAATTCATAAGTAATGAGAAATCACTGTCAAAGCACATTGTACATTAACAAATTTACAGAAAGATTATTACAATTCAAGCATCCTGATAGTTATACAGATAAGAGAATCTGTCCAGTAAGGATAATAATAACTACAGAATATAACTGAATCCTTTATGATGCCAAAAAAAAAAATTCCAGTTATCCAAATTTAAGCTGCATGGCATTCATAATACATATTTTCAGAAATTTGTTCAGAAACGCTGCAGACAGCTATGGATATTTTTGTAATTCATTCAATAACAAAAAATACTAGCTTCAAAGCTCCAATGCTATTTGTAAAATATATTATCAGAAATATTTCCAGTAAGCTCAGTGACAACTATGGATATCTCTGTACGACATGGACTGATAAAATATGCCTGCTTGCACTTATGAATTCCGATGGAATCTGTAAAATTTCTAATAAAAAAATTAAAGGCGAAGGGCAATCATGGCCACATTGCCACAGCTAACATTTGCTAACAATGGGTTTGAAACCTGTGTGGGGAACACATGTAAAAGACACAAATAGGAAAAGTGGGAGATAGAAAGAAGATGGGGAGTATGGGTGAAAAAGACAGACACGCAAGACAGATGTTGGAATAGGAAAATCTGACAGAAAGTTAGAGAAGCATGGGTATTTTTTTTATTTTTATTTTTTGTGGGAATAGGACTTTATATATATATATATATATATATATATATATATATATATATATATATATACACACACACATGTGTGTGTGTGTGTGTGTGTGTGTGTGTGTGTGTGTGTGTGTGTGTGTATATATATATATATATATATATATATATATATATATATGGGTTTACCTGATAACAGCAAAAGCTTGAAAGGCCGATGACGAGAAGACAGACACTGGAAGATCGACAACAAAGAGGACCGACAGTTGAGAATCCCAACGCTGAGAACACCGATATGTCAAACGAGCGCTAGTGGGTAAGTATGCGGTAGTGACGGACGTCAGGGTTAGGGTGTGGGGTAAGGTAAGTGTGCGATAACGACGATCTGTATGGTTAGGGGCAGGTTAAGTGAGTTAGGGCGCGGGTCAGGTAAGTGTGCGATAGTGACAGACATTAGGGATAGGGGCGGGTTAAGTGACTTAGGGTTAGGGCGTGGGTTAGGTGAGTGTGCGATAGTGACGGACCTTAGGGTTAGGGTTTGGGTTAAGGTTAGTGCATAGATAGTTGTGTATGTAAGGTTCAGTGTAGGTTTGTAAGGTTTTTGGTGTGCTTGTGTTGTGTGTGTGCTTTTTGGACAGGGGATTTGTTTTGTTTGTTGAGTGTCGGGATTGTGGTTTGTCGGGTATGTGACGTTTCGTGTTTCTGAACTTTTGACTTTGTGGTGTCGGTGATTTCATTGTCAGTGTTTTAGCGCATTGGAGTTGTATGTATATATATATATATATATATATATATATATATATATATATATATATATATATATATATATATATATATATATATATATATATACACATGCTTGTGTGTGTGTGTGTGTGTGTGTGTGTGTGTGTGTGTGTGTGTGTGTATATATATATATATATATATATATATATATATATATACACACATATATATGGGTCTACTTTGTTTCGTTGAATCTCATTTCATTGACCACTCCGCTGAAAACTCAAATTACTGAAAACTCATTTCACTGAATCCCATTTCACTAAACTGCAGTTAGTATATATGGCACTGTGTAGAGTAGTGTAAGGCAAGTAAAAGGTATATGCCTTTTTCCCCACTGTAGGGCGATCCTGGGGTTAGTATATATAGTTGGAGGGTGGGGGGGCACAGCCCCCTACATTGGGGGGTGTGGGGGGTGAAGCCCTCCACTTAGTTTGAGTACATATTGTCTTCTGGAGAGAGTTAGTCATTGGTGTTGCAACTGTGCATGTCTAATGTTTAAAATGTATTGTTTGGAAGTTTTTGGTAAAATACAATATAAAACAAAGAAGCTCCCCACACCCGCCTAACTATATATACTAACTCCAGGATTGCACTTCAGTGGGGAAAAGGGCATATAACTTTTACTTGCCTTACACTACTCTACACAGCACCTTATATACTAAGTTCAGTTCAGTGAATTGAGTTTTCAGTAATTTGTGATTTCAGTGAAGTGGTCTGGGTGAAAGGAAATTCAGTGAAATGAGATTCAATGAAACAAAGTAGACCCATATATATATATATATATATATATATATATATATATATTTTTTTTTTTTTTTTTTTTTTTTTTTAAGAACCATAGAACAAATATCACAAAGGTTGAAAATGAATGGTAAAGACAGGTAATTTACACACATGGCACACTGCACAACACAGGCAATGGAACGTTGTCAAACAGGGTGAAAATGCATATCAGCCATAGCGAATATATGTTACAAACTGTGTGGCAGTCATAAGTAGATGTTTATGACCACTGGTAGATGTGTGCTGGAGGGTAATAAACTAGGAACACAGTACAAATTGGAAAAATAAACACATATTCAAGTAGTCAGTTAGCAGTGCAGGTGTAAGCTAAGCAACATTACAGATGACCAAACGCAGGTCTAACAATACTCAATAACTCCAATAGAAGATAGAATCAAACCTATGACCATGCATGTGAAAGGCAAACAACAAAGCACAGTGTCAAAACAGACGTACTGCAAAAAAAAAAAAAAAAAAAAAAAAAAAAAAAAAAAAAAAAAAAAGCAACAAAATGTCTCCTGCATACACAAGTAGGTTTACATAACCCAAACAAATGTCTAATGGAATTTATATATGTTACACACATATGCCATGTAAAAGGCAACACAAACCTGTAGACGTGCACGTATGACTGTCAGTGGCTTAAAAGAAGCATACACAAAATCAGTGTCAATGCACATACACCAATGACATGTAAGAATATTTACAAAAATATAATACAGCATATACAGCATAATAAATATAGCAGGTTGTGCATATGGATGTCAACAATGTACACTGGTAACACAAAAGTATGAGAACAAGGATGTATTGCAAGTGGTAGACAGTGGATTGTGAGCAGATGTACCACATCATAAAATGGCCATCCATTTGGCACATGGTCATTGTGTTAAACTAATACATGGCACAGATCAATAACTGCAACAAAGGTAAACATATCTGCAAAATATAATAGGGAAATATAAAGGTGGAAGGGAGGTGGACAACCTGGACCCACATCACGGAAAAGCAGGACAAGGTAAGTTGACACATTGTAAATGCATCTGGACAGCATACAGGGTGCTGTAGAAGCAAAACCAAAATGCATTTAACCAAATGGAAAATGTATGTCACATAGGCAGAATGATTGCTGATGTCCAGAAAACTGGCCATGTATAAAACACACATACACAGTAATGTGCAATCATGTAACATTAACATGCATTGGTAAGCAAGCTAAAAATTTCAAACACATACACATAATACTGCCATGCAAATGTCAAATAAACAAATGCAGGTGTATGTCACACAACCCTGCTCATTACCGAGCAGAGGACACTCCTGTGAGAATCATTATTGAACATCAGCGGTAAGTAAGTGAATGTTCACATGTCAAAGGTACAATTGTGTTTCAGCATGGATCTGACTATGTGCAGACATATGTGTAATCCCTTAATGTGTACAACTATTTGCAGAAGGTGTGAAGTTATGTGAGTAAGTAAACATGGTGTAATATACTGTTAAATGATAAATATGTACCACTATGTACAGATTAATTCTACATTGCTGTTTGATGCAGTCAAAAAAAGGAGGACTGCACCTAGACATGATATATCTGTATATGATCTCACATGGTATCAGTATTCCTAACCCATGGCACACAACACTACATCATATCAGTGGAACATCATGACAACTGTCATCCAAAACACATGGGGAATGACATGTCCTTCTGCTGTACATACATGATACAGCAATAGCCAATTCCAAACCATACCACAGTGGTAGTGATAGTGTATGGACAACATATGTTGTCTGTCATTTGCCCTTTGTAAAACATATGTTTACAGGCAACCTATTGCAGCACTGGCTGCAGGTTAACTGCTACAATGCATGGACAGCTGAATGTGGAATGAAAGTGTAATGTGTTAATGTGTGTCATGCACATATTGAAACAGAAGTAAATATCACACATCAATAACACATACGTATGACAGCTACACAGTATCCATGCACAAGAGTGCATATACAGTTCAACCAATTATATGGCAATCAGCATGTGGCAGCATAACACAAGTGGGGCACACAGACAATACTTATGGACAAGAGGGACCAGTATTATGGGGCTGAGACTCATGAAAGACCTCATGGACTATCTCCGTGAATGAATCGTTCATAGCCCATGCTATATCCTGGAAGAAGGTCTCCATCATGTCCTTCGTCTGTCTTTGGAACACATCATTCACAGCTGCCTAGATCTCCCATAAGTCTCTGTTCCTGTCCTGGCATTATGTCCTCCAGGGAGCAGGCATGATGGCTCAGGCAGGGGTGGGTCCACCTTCTTCATCATCATTGTCATCATCTGAAGCTGCTGGCAGTAAACTGGCATGCATTCATTGTCTCCTGATAGGAGAATGTTCGCTGTCCCATGCTCTGTCAAGATTAATTGCAAAACACAACCAAAATGAAAAGCAAATGTCTACCACACAGACCATTCCCATGAAGATCATAGCAGAACATAATATGAAAATTATGAAAACTTACACAGAGACTGACATATATGTCCATTATGGACAGAGGTACCTTAAAAATGTCTGCCCCTCAATGTCATATTTGTAAACAGAATGTCATTATTCTTTTGTGAAAACCTGTGTAGGCTTAGAGACACCATCTCAGTCATTAGCATTATAAAAATGTATGAAAGTTCAAATCACGAGACTGTAGTGTCTGTACGTAATGATTCATACGGACATGCATCAAGTGTCACTCTTAAAATGAGGAGAAAGTCATATGACAATATTGTGGAAAATGGGCAAGCCATATGATAAACATCTGAGCCAAGCAGCATGAAACTTGTCTGAACATACATCAATCTAATAAATATAACAGTAACAAATATGTTATATGTTCAGTCACTACAGCCTGTCACATATGAGAATGTAATCTATGTTGTACTTACAGTATTGTATGTGTACATCAGTATGCATTATCTACCTAAAGTTAGTACCAGCAGATGCCATACCAATGTTGAGCTGCAGGGTGTGCTGATTATGAACCACTGCAAAGAAGTGACTATCTACACAAGTATCAGTAAATGCACACTATAACAGTGTTTTTAATAAAAATACCCAGGTGTTAAAAACATAATGCAGTACCAATGTTGAATTGAAGGGCATTCCACACAGTCTGCAAGCAGCTGTCAAACACTAACACAACAGGCACCCACCCAGTCTGAAAAGGCATGCTATGCATGAGAGATCACTCTGTGAAAACACAGCCACACACATAAGTAGCAATCATACTACTAAAACTTATATCCAAAACATCAACATTGCAAAACATGTTACAGGTATATACATCCAACTGTTATTTAGATTGCGGAGTACAATTCAAAAACTGTGTCCTGAAACAATGGTTTAATGCTACGTGATAGTTTAATATTTTTGAATTTCAATCACAGTTGCAAGTACAGTTATAGTGTAATACTGTCACTTACCTTACTGATGCATGATGAGTGTTCCTGCATTCTAAGCGATGTACATATTAATGAGAAAAATACAGGCCTGTAAAAAAAATGAGTCACTTCAATTCATAAAATATGATGAGCATACCTCTCTCACCTTGTGCTCCTCAATCCTGTGCATCCACTTGATGCACAGAGCTCAGTTCCTGGTCCAATCTTCACCACCTGAAAACAGAAGCTATGAATGATGCGTTCCTCAAAAACAGTGATCTACATTGTTCAGAACTGTGTCTTGACAACTTAGAATATTTGATAATCCCTATGCACGTTTTTCAGTGTTACATACAAGTTTCAACATTTTCAATCACAGATTGGGAGAATGTGAAATTCAAACCTGCAACTATAACATGCATCTATACTCCAATTTTAAGAGCTTCCTGCCTAACTAAGCCATCTTAACTGAACATATGTCTTATGAATGCAGTGAAAAGACTTGGGGCAGGATTCACAAAGCCTCCGTGTAAGAGTTACAAGGCTTACACGGAGGCTGCAGTTAAACGGTGTGACGTCAGCATGCCATGCATATGCATGAGGGCATGCTGAATCACACCTAAGGTTAAAACGGTCCGTGTAAGACAGTAGGGGGCGTGTCCGTAGGGCGAGCCCTGCAAACGGACACGCCCCAGAAGAGTAAAAGTCCCGAAAGTAAACCCCCACGACAGAGTCCGTGTAAATGTGAATAAACACAACACAACACATGCCCCCACAGACTATGAACATAAAACGTAAAAATGAACGTTATATTTTTTTTTATAAGTTTTAAAGATGTTTGCCCGTGAGTGCGCTCGTTTGCGTGGGCGTGCCCATCACTTAGCCATGGTTAGCAGTCAGTGGAAAAGCATATAAGAACTAAATATGCAAAGTAAACCAAGAAGCAATAGCGTAGCAGTAGAGACATTGGCTGAAGAGGAGGCAGTCACGGTTCGAGCCCCCACAACATCAATTTTTATTTTTAGTGAAATAAGCACGAAACAATCCCCTGACATATATGTACATGTAGAAAATTATTTTTATGTAAAATGTAATGAAATGGGCCATGTATTATGAAGAAATGTGTGAAAAAAAAAAACAAATTTCAGAAATGCCCATAGCTGAGCTACACTCTAACAAGCTGTGTATATCTGCCCGTATGTGAGCAAAGTTTTAACAGGTGTAAAATGAGTGCCCGTAGGTGAGTAGTGGTTTAACAGGTGTAGAAGGAGTGCCCTGGGTTGAGCAGAGTTCTAACACACTGAAACTGTGTGCCCGTAGCTGAGCTGAGCGTAATATGCATGCTGACAGCCGAACGGCGCATAAGCCAGCGTGACCTGTTTGCGCGGAGCTGCGCACCGCGCCAACAAGCTAACCGACGGGCAACGTTGAGCAAGCTGTATCAAAATTGCCTTTACACAGACACACCTCCTAGCCTGTGTAGACAGTCATAAAATATAAAAAGCAATGGCCAGGCTCGAACTCAGGATACCATGCACCATAGTCAAAGTACTGAACCACTAAGCCATGACAGTTGCTCTTAGAAATGTAGTAATAGCATATATATAGGAATGAATGGAAAGAGGAGCATGACAAAGCAGGTTTTGTGAAGCTGATACAATTCCAAAATGGCCAATCACAGATAAGTGCGGGAAAAACGGCATATATAAGCCCCATAGGCAGGAATACACAGCATAACCGATTGTGGAACCGAGTTGCAGTCAGGATGGCAGGTGTAGGAGAGGGTAGTTGCTTCCGAGCACAGAGGTGGGGCATTGAGGAGTCCAAATATATGGTTTGGCTCCTCGTCCATGATCATGAGCCCCAACTCATGCAGGGCCAGGTCCTGTGGGGAGCATATAGGGCTGAGGCGTGGGACCGGTTGGCACATGATCTTACCAGTGCCACAGGAATACCAAGGACTGGTGAACAGGTCCGTTACCACCATGTGGACCTGAAGAGACGGAAGCAGGACCAACTGAACCGTTGGATCCAGGAGGCCCGGCAAATGCCCAACGCCCCACTACTGAGTAAGTTACATTTAATTATTTATGTAAGAAATTAACCTAGCTGATATTATGGAGATGTGTATTCCAATATTACTTCATTTATATTACAGCTGCAGGTGTCCGTTCCATGAACCGCCGAACCTATGCCGATAGGCTGGTGTGGTTGCGCCACCAGGCAGGTCAGTAATTCTCTCCCTGTAACTGTAAAAAAATATAAGTATGACAGCTTGCAAAAGAGTGCAGTGTAGTCACTTATTAATAAAAAGTGCAAGTAACAGTGTAAGAGAGATTTTGCTAGTATTGTTTGATTACATAAGTGTGATGCAGCCTGTAATCCAAAAATAAAAATGAAACAAGTCTGAAATAAAGATGTTCCACCTGTAATATAATAGTACATAACCTGCAGCAGGCTGAAAAGTACAGCTACAGAATCTGAGTAAAACACATGTGTGAAATATATCCCTGTTTAAATTCTGAAACATGACACAAGTGAGACTGTTGGAAAGGATTGTAAAAATAAAACAAGTGAGAGAGTGTGAGAAAGAGGTATGAATCCACCAATAAAGTAGTAATAACTCCTGAATAAAGTATACTGCAGTCAGTACAGAATGAAATGAATGTGACAGGCACAACCAAACAGCAACATGTGTTGAAAAACGTACTGAAGCTGGAATGTGTGTCCCAAAATCTGGATATGTTGCTCTCAGTTTGCAATATGCAGATAGTATGGTTGTATGAAATACCAAACATCCACAGTTGTCTAGAGCCATATAAAGCAAATGTAGCAGGATGATGTAGCTGAACAGAGCCAGATATGAATGTGTATGAATAAAAATGAAATGTATATTGATGTAGCAGTAACATTCCTATCACCAACATGAATAAGTTGTCACATAGGAAACTGTAGTCAGACCTGTAGTGTGTATATATCTGCAGCTAGTAGAAATGTACAGCATATGTATAGGTATTTGAAGTTGTTAATGAAATATTTCTTCACCCTACCCTATAACCACAAATAATCCATTCCATGTGAAATGGGTATGTGTATTCACAATTAACACCCCTGGACAATTGTCCTGTTGGTTCATACATATTTGCATGTACGTTGATGCATGTGCCCTGCTCATACATCCAAACCTGATGGCCTGTTGCCATCACTCAACCCTGCATGTTGTTGGAATGTGTACTGTTGTTCAAATTATGCATGTGTTATGCTTGCTATTCAATGGCTTGAATTTATGGGTGTTTGGTTAATGGGAATACTAATGCATGCTGTTACAACTAATTGTGAATGATATTGCACGTTACTAACCCAAACTGTCACTAAATAATGCAAAACATAGGACGACAGGGAAGGCGGGTTCCAGCGGACCCACCTCTCCCACCTCAGCTGGCGAGTGCACCTGGCAGTAGTGCCCAGGCCGGACCCTCCTCCGGTAGCCCTGTGCCACCTGCGGGTGGAAGCGCTGCAGGGGATGGGGCTTGCCCCCCCCTCTGCAAGCGTGGCTGGAGGAGAACATCCACTCACCCTCCGTAGTGTCCGGACTGTGGTGCGTAGGGAGATCCGGCACGCTGTGCTTGGGCCCCTATGCCAGCTTGAGGCATGGGTGGCACAACTCATGGGCGTGCCTGCTGCCCGGCCTACATAGCCCCCAGCACAGCCCCGTCCTGGGCAGTGAAGGCACAGTGGCAACTGCCCATGGGTGGGGATCTCAGTTCCACTGTTGCCATCTGTGGGCTCATAGGCTCGAGATATCCAAACATCCGTCCCCGTCAATTGTGTAACCCCCCCACATGTGTCATACACTACCCCTGTATGCATCTTGTTTGTCTTGTCTGTTAACCTCCCCTACCTACCTCCCCAGCTATACCGACTTCCCGTACCTGACATACCACACTCACCTGAAAAAAAAAAAGGGCACTCTGTACCCACAAAAAAATTACGCCCCATACATAGCTGCCCATTTTGCACACATGTCTGCTGGACATGTAAACTGGCAATTACAATTGGCTGTACAACAAATATTATTGTTGTCCTCACACCTCTCTCAGGGGTGGAAGGTTTCAAATTTCACACCAAATTACAAACATATGCACAGCTGTTGCTGATTTAAGAAATGGGCAGCTATGGGCCTTTCCTACATCCCTCCTGCAAAACCCAAGCTTGTTTTCCTACTGTCCTACCCTCTTTGTGCCCCCTTTTTCACCACTTTCCTATCTCCCCATTTTATTTTCTTTAAAAGAAAATAGCGTGGGTGTGCGTGAGAGTAAGCACTTTTAAGCAGTAGTAAACGGGTGTGCGCTTCTGTGCGCTTAGCTAAGCGTGTGTGCGCGAAGCTAAGTGGCAGTGCGCATGCGTGACCTCCACGCAAACCAGTGCTAACCCACTTACAACTGCTTAAAAGTGCCTTAGTCACTCTGAATGACAAGGCCTGTAGTTTTCTCAGCAGCAAAATAAAATACCTCCCTCAGTCTCGAACCCATGACCTTGGAAACACTAGTCTACATGACTTACCACTAAGCCATGACTGCTATACAAGAACATTGTGCTGAAAGAAATATATCATAAAATAGTAGGAATTAATGTAAAGGGAATATAGCAAGTCTAGTACACAAAGCATGTCATGTATATTTACTGTCAAATCTAGTGGATTTGTAAAATAGTACTGTGTAACAGCATGCATAGCTGGTAGCTACTAGGTAATAATGTCACAGTATTATCTGGCAAGCCACACACATACTCAGAGCAGGATAAACACTGCCATAGTTGAATAGTTAAGAGATCAGACATAGCAACTGTGACTGAGTTACAGGGATGTCCCTGATGTGAAAACAAATGTCAACTGTGCTCCACTGACACCCTGTCAAATGTACTAACAGTAGTCAGAAAGGTGTAACTACACATGCAATGGTAGCTATGAATGACTGAAGGTATGCACCACCTGCACGTCACAAATGGTGTACTAATACATATGCTTGCAATAACCCACAGTCACAACTGCAGAATATCAGAATATGTCATTGGAGTATCCCACTGCTATGTACCATTCCATGAGGCTGATAAAAGATGTACCTGAGAGTATCTGAGGCCTGCTCAGCAGCATGATCAAATACCCTTGTAAGTGTCAAGGCCCACACCATGGCCAGACCACACTGCATGCAGTAACACCCTACCACAACAAACACATAGGGAATTGCTGCCCAAACAGATTTAGAAAGTATTACAAGCTGTGAATGTAAATGGAAAATAGAAAAGCCATAGCAACACATTATAGGAAAGACACCTAGCAGGCATACAAGGAGTGAATGTAAAAGCCAAATAATGAAGCCATAGCAACAGATTGCAAGAGCCACTGCTATATACCAGTTACACCACAATCCCCACAGGAAAGCACACACACCCATATACACAGTATTACTAGTCGTAGGTGTCAGTTTACATACACACGGAGAAGAGGACACTGGAGGAAGGAATACTCAGCTTACAGAACAACATGCATTGCAGTGTCTACAACACAGCCTGAAATATGAGAGACATACCAACCCTTACACTCACAGAACAGTGTCCACAGCAAACCAGCATGGTCCCCACCCTGATAATCTGAAAGGGCTACGCCTACCTAACAGACCTTTTTGTAGCACAGTCCTGTAATCACAGTGAGAACTGCAATCACTACACAACAGGCTGCATGCAATTAGTAAATGCTGGCTAACAATTGGTTCAGAGGCCATCACATGGACATGTGCAGATACCTACAAAAGCATCCTGTACTCCCAGTCCACACATGCAATACTTTCATTGCACCTGCTGGAGGTAGAGAGAGAGAGAGAAAGAAAGAAAGAAAGAAAAAGAAAGAAAGAAAGAAAGAAAGAAAGTAAGAAAGAAAGAAAGAAAGAAAGAAAGAAAGAAAGAAAGAAAGAGAAAGAAAAAAAACTGTAACAACAAAACAAAGAGGCTGACAGCAGGCCAAGTAACTGCAAGCCTACGCAAACAGCAGCAACAAACACAGGTAATGTAAAGTACTACTATAATAGTCTACATACTGTGAACCCTCCAGATGTGTTATTGGTCTGTATCTATGTATATGAAGATGTGCATAAGGCCGGGGACATACTGCAACTGTCACTGAAGGCTCTACATACATATGTAGGTGAAGGTAGCTATGTGCACATAGCAATGTAGGTTGTAGTGCAATGTACAAGTAGGTTGTACAGTAATGGATCTTCAGCAGTACGTTACTGTGTGTATACATATGTGGAACTAAAAAAGAGTATATATATATATATATATATATATATATATATATATATATATATATATATATATTTATATATCTAACATGTGTATACGTATGTATATCGAGATATATATATATATATATATATATATATATATATATATATATATATATATATATATAAAATATGCATATGTGTATACATAGATAGAGAGGGATGTAGAAATACATAGACATATATAGTTTCACAGTGTCATAGTTTAGTACTAGGCTATCTGCAGACAGTGTATAGAATAGATTTATAAAATTGCACCTCTGTATAGTAGTGACACAGTGCAGACCCCTGTACATAATAGCATTAGTTTACTGTGCCTCTGTCTAGTAGTGACACAGAGATGACCCCTGGTGTAAACCTATGATCTCCCATTGACTCATCAAGAATTCACATGAAGAGTGTCAGTGAGGGTCTCTGCCTAACATGAACTGGGATCCTGTTCCACAGTATGGGAAGCCTCTTAGTGATGGATCTGTCCCTACAGTATGTCCTATTCATATGTGTGCTGAGGTTTAAATCTGTAGCTGTTGTGGTTCTGATGGATTTGGATTGTATGAGGTGGAACATGTCCATCAATACCTGATTGGACATGGCCTTGTACATCAGGCACAGATCACCCCTAAGTAGGCAGTATGCTATGGAATAGAGCATGAGTTACTTTAGTCTGGCAGCATATGGAAGTTGTTGGAGACCCTTGATCCTCCTGGTGATGTACTTATGGGACTCCCCTAGCTGTTGCAAGTGCCAGGTGAGGTACATACCAAATGGGGCATAGTACACAGTCATGGGCCTGATAAGGGAGGAGTATAGGGGTACAATGACCCCTTTTGATCTGGATGTGAATCCCTTAATGATAAGGTGGGCAAGATAGGAAGTCTATCCAACCACTTTGGCAACGTGGGTGTCAAATGAAAGGTCAGTATTGGTCAGTGTCACCAGGTCTCTGATTACTTTGTCTGTACTCAGTGGGTTACTGTCTATGTGATAATATGTGGGTACCTTGTCCGTCCGAAAGGGTATGACTATACATTACGTGGCATGCAGTTTAAGGCCATGACTCCGGCACCAGGTGTCGGTGTCCGTGAGGCCTTTCAGTAGGATGTATGTGTCAGCTGGTGTATTGACTATGGCGCCTAGTATGCAGTCATCTTTGAACATTGTCAGCCACTACCCTCCCATGTCTGCTTCCACATCTGAGAATTATATGCTGAACATGAGCGGTCCCAGGACAGAGCCCTGTGGGACACCACTTGTGACTGGCTTTAAGTCTGACATGGCACCAGTGAGTTTGACTGTAGGGTTTCTATCCGTTAGCCGGTTTGCAACCCATCTTGTGACATATGGATTTACATTTCAGCTGTTGATCATGTCTATGATGCCAGAGTGCGGTATTGTGTCGAAAGTGAGGCAAGTCCAGGTAGGCTGTATGGACCTCTGTGCCCTCGTCAATGGCTTTAGTGACTGATTTGAAAATGTCAACCAGGTTCATAAGGCAGGATCTGCCCTCTACAAAGCCAAACCGGGTGGGATCAAGTGTCTAAGTCCCCAATGTGTCTGTGTATGAGTTCCATAATGATCCTTTCCATAGCGTTGCAGACCAGGCTGGTTAAGCTTATGGGGCGGTAGTTACCAGGGTCTGTAGAGGTGCCTCCTTTGTGGAGTGAGACTACTGTTGCTGTATGCCAGTGTCCAGGTACATATGCTGTAGTAAGGCTACGGTTGAATAGCATTTAATGTGCGTGTGTAGCTCCTCTTGGAGTTCACATTGCATGCAACCTGCAATACCATCGGGTCCCATTGATGCTGTGTTTACAGCTTTGCTGAGGGTGGTTACCAGCTGGTCATCTGAGATGACAGGGAGGTAACAGTCAGCTGGGATAAGTAATTCCTCATGTGTGGGTGAGGGAGGGGAGAAATGTCCACTGAACCTGTCTGCCAGAATGTTGGCATTATCTGTGTGTTCAATGTAGCTTTTGTCACTGTGAACTAACTTTGAACATATCTGAGGGTTCCCACCCAGGTATGTAACATAGCAGAAGAAGGCCTTGTGGTTATCATTGTTGGCCTTGCAAGTTTGTACGACAAAACGCATCTTTCTACTAGTGCTGATCAGAGATGCCTTAGCTTTATGGAATTCTGCTCTGCCGTGCAGTAGCTGCCTTCTGTTGTTATACAATTTGTTCAGTGCTGGGGTCCACCAGACAGGACGCCTGCCCTTGGTGGAGAGGGTCTTGGTTTTATTTGGGATTGCATGATCCATGCATTCATGGAGATGTCCGTAGAAAGCATATGTGAAGGTGTCTGCATTGTGGGATGTGGTTTCCACTGGCCCAGTGGGCATAAAGGATACCAACTCAGTTATAAGAAGTGTAAAGTCGGCATGTGAGAGGTTTCCCACTGTAGTCTTTGTGTTGTGGGGAGGTGGGATATGTATATCCAGGGGATTAGTCTGTGGTAAGATGTGACTAGTGAGGGGTATACTTCCGTGTGTAGCACATTGTCCCCATGTTTGTGATGATCAGGTCTAGTATATTATCACCTTGTGGGAGAGGTGACTAGCTGTTCCATTGCATTTGACTTAGTGAATTCCGGGAACCTTTGGCCTAGGGTGTTTGGGGTAGAATAATGCACCCAGTGTATGTTAGGGTAGTTGAAGTCTCCCAATATGATGGTGTGTGGTGGGACATTCATATCCTCCAATGTCTTCAGGAAGGCTGACTGTGGTTCCTGAGATTGGGAGGGTGGTCTGTAACATGCAACCAGTTGTATAGCAGGTTTGCCTATGGTTATCTGCACCTGGATGGTCTGTGATGCTTCATGTGTTGCCAGTAACATGGAGGTGTGGGTGTCCTTCATGAATATGGACACACCCCCTCCCTTTTTGTTTTGTCCCGAGTCCTGGGGCCAAAAAGCATGATACGGGGTATAGCCTGGTACCGCTGGTGTGCTCTCAGGAGCCTTGAACCAGGTTCTCACTTACTGCACAGACATCGAGATTGGTAGAATATGTACGTACAGATATATGTAATACACACATACATATATAGATATATGTAGATACATATACATATACAGATAGATCTGACTGACAACAGATATGTCTGTATATGATTATCTCTCTCTCTCTGTCCCACCCCCTCTCACTCTCACTCTCCCTCTGTCTCTCTCTCACTCTCTCCCTCTCTCCCCACATCTATATGTATATATCTACATCTATATATACATATTATATACATATATACAAACATATATATATATCTATATACAGATATAAATATATCAATAAATATATATATATATATATATATATATATATATATATATATATATATATATATATATATTAATACTGTGTGAGGCACATGTGTGCAGATGTCTTGCAACAGGTGCCTGGAGTCAAAGGCATGGAGTGAACACCAGTGTGGATACTGGAGTACCATACCCCATTCAAAAACACTGACACCAATAACCACCACATATGTGCATGCCTGCCCACCACTGCATGTGTCAGGGGGGAACAGGGGCAACAAGTGTACAATAGGCTCCCCATTGATAAACACAGTGGCACACTAGTCCTGTAATACCTGTACATGGAATGTGTCAGCGGACATGGTGTGTTAGCTATGGACATGTAGGTCACTGTACCCCTCCACACCCCACAATGTCCTACACGGTATGTACCTCCCATGGCAGCTACAGATATGGAGAAGGACACAGACATATGCAAGTAACTATGTCAATGCACTCAAACACAATACCTATGCAGAGTGACTGACAAGACCACAGAGCGCACACAGACTACCTACATAGAGGTTACCACTGCTGGATATGCATAGTTCGGTCACACCCATGACAGTTGTCTAACAACCATGGTAACACCTCCAACATCCACAACACAAATTACCTATGTCTGTCGTCCTTGTCACTGCAGTATAGAGCACATGGTGGAGGTACAGGACGCTACCACAGATACGACATACCCTGTAGTAGACCACACAGAATTAAGTAGCAAGGGTCCCCATGAGTAGATGTCAGACATACCCCTGCTGAATGTTATGCAGATAGGTAATATGCCATATGAGTCACCCTGTGTAACTGTTTGTAAGGAGCAGGTACGATCATAACACATGTGTCACAAGGGGCAGGGTAGCATAACAGTATGCTGCTGTAGGGCCAAAAGCACACTACCTACCTAAGACACAATGCACACTCATGAACACATTGCAAATGAAATATGTGAGGTGGAATGAGTGTGCCAGTGACTGGGTGCATGTTGTGTACTGGTGTGATTGCTCACCATGACTGTCTGTCTGTCATGGTAGTGTGTGTCCTTGGTGTGAGGCCAGAGACAGGTGTGTGAGGTATTGCAATCAACACATACTACATTGCCATATGTTGTGCTGTGTTACCCTGTATGTCACTGTGGTGTAGGTAGGGTTATGGCAAGTAAGAGTAGTGTGCATTACCAGTGAAATATGTAACGTGCATTGTGTGCAGTGCATGGGCTGATAATGTTCCCCATACAGTACCTTGATACAAACCCCCAGTGTGAGGTTGTCTATTGTACCTGAAACAGTGTGTTGACTGCTGCAGTATACTAGTCTGTCGTATGGAGTGTGCCAGGTACTGTTGCACAGTTGTCGGATGAGCACTGATATCTGGTCATTTACATGTGTATCCCCCAATAGACAGACAGATGCTATATATGGTGGTTAAGTTATATCACTGCAGTCGAGTATTATGTGTATTATGTGTGCCATAGTTTGCTGACAGATATTGCTGACATATTTTCCTTCTCCTTTTCAGGGCTATGGTTCACCAGCGGAACCCTGTCTACTCTGCTGCAGAGGAGGAAGAGATACACCGGAGCCTGGTGCGGGATTTCTCTGTACTCTTTTCCCGCACCAGCCAGAACCAGCAGGAGAGGGCTGCACTGTGGCAAGACCTGGTCCGTCGGGTAAATGACATAGGCACACATAACCGGACATATGAGCAGGTACGCCATCACTGCAGTGATTTAATTAGAAATGTCCGTCAGCGTGCGTCGGATATCCACAGGCAGCAGCTTGCCACAGGTGGTGGGGTGTCTAGACATCCCCCCCTCACCAGACTGGAGGGACTACTCCTAAGTGTTGTGGATCCAGCACAACAGCAACAGCAGAAAGCATACATGTGTAATGATGGAGGCTGGAGCCACACTGCAGCAGGACACGGAGCATGCAGGTAACATGCCATGTGTATAGTTGACCGTTCTGTACACTGTTAGGTTATGCATGTGTGAGGTGTGTCCTCATTTTGTAGCTGTAATCTTGGTAATTATTCTGCAAGAGTGATATCCTCAATATCAGCAGTACACCTGTGGAAGCTAACTGTTGCACTACTGAACTGTATCATGCCCACAGTATCAATGGCACAGTTGTGCCCACTGACAATAAATGTCTCTTTTCTGCAGGTCCCTCTGGTGTAACAGCAAGGCAGCCTATCCATGCTGGTGAGTGTGTAATACCATTACCTTCAATACTCTTGATACTAATAGTAATAATAGGCTGAAGCAGTAGTGCTATGTGTTTGATTGCAGGTGTGTTTGTGTCTGTGGGTTGATATCTCATATACTGAGGTGTGTGCATGTGTGCATGTGCGCATGTGTGCATGTGTGCATGTGTGCATGTGCACATGTGTGCATGTGTGCATGTGTGCATGTGCCCATGTGTGCATGTGCCCATGTGTGCATGTGTGCATGTGTGTATCAGTGGTGACATTGTGTACACATTGTAAACTGTGTTTCCTGTCTTACTCCCACAGGTTCTGGTGCTGCTCTGGTGTTGTGCAGCAGGGAACCTGAATCAGCTGCTGTGGATAGTGATAATGATGATACCTGTGCAATGGCACAGGTAGGTGTGCCAGGGTCTGTCATTGGTCAGCCAATTGACACTACACAGCTGTCGACCCCATCAGTGCGCACAGTCATCCTGTCAATACATCCTTTGTCACCAATGTCCCTAGGTGATGGACAGGATACAGTGGGCATTGACCAGGGCAATGTGGTATCGGTGGCACATGCATCCCAACACAGCAGCCATGGCCAGGGTCCTGACATGTTACCACACAGGCAGATGTCCAGGGGTTCTCGTGGGAGCATCCATAGGTGTACCGCCCCTGTCAGACATGCCCACAGAGGTCTTTCAACCTCAGCTATGTTTCGGGCTGTAATGCAGGCACAGTCACGTATGGAACGGTACACCAGACAGGGTCTGAGGGAGCTGAGAGCATGTCGCACAGCCATGAGTGACAATATGCGTGATGTTGTGGCTGCCATCCGTAACTTCACCGAGATCATTGACAGACGTTGGGGGGACACATTAGATATGTTCCACAACTACATGTCCATGAGCCAGGGCAATGGTGGACAGTTGAGGCATCGACATGGCCGTATGCCAGCAACAGCAGCAGCTGGCAGCCGTCGTGGATGACAACAGGCCCATGGCCACTCACATAGTGCCAGCAGCATCCCCAGCAATGCTGGGTCTGTGCTGTCATCAGACCGCCCCAGAAGACCACGTGCACGTGGCGCTGGACAGTCCCAACAGGGACCTGTCTCCAGTCACTAACCACCTGCTTCTGATGACAGTACCCAGTCTGGCTTAGTACCTGATATGGTCCGTAGCACCCCTGCCAGGCACAGGTACCGTGTCTGTGGCCACAGACAGTGATCTGTATGACCTGGCAGGTACAGTCTGTGGCTGTCCACAAACACCTGTATATGGCAGCCATGAGGTGGGACTGTGTGCATTCATACACACATGCAGAGTGATAACACCTAGGGCTAATGCATACATGCACACACTGCATCAACATTGCCCCATCTTGTACTGCTGTCCCTCACCAACACACACACACAGACATGTCAGTTGGTTGTATCAGTGGCAGACTCAGGCATACCAGGTACACACTCTGTGCATATGATGAAACTGTGCCACCTCCTGCAATCTGTAAAATCGGTGCAGGAACAGGTTAACATGGTGCTGATGCACAGGGTGACTACATAGACGTGTTGTAATAGTGTGATGTTGACAACAGTACAGTGTAATGATATCATTGTGGGTATATACCAGCATGCCTGATGCAGTTACAGTATGACTGTCATTGTATTGTTTTGTACACCCATAGTAATTACCACAGTGTTCTGTCTGCACATCTTTGCATACTGGTGGTGAGGCTGTCAAGGGATGGCCACCTACATAGGTAGCACAAGGGATACAACAATGTACATATTGATACTCAGTGATGGTCATGTCAACTGTGAGTTGCATGCTGTCCACACACGACTCTGCAATGCGGATGTTTCAGGATGTTGATATCTGTGCAGTACTACACAACAGGTTCAAGGCTCACAAGAGCACACTAGCACTACAAGGTCACACCTCATACCATGCATGACAGCACCAAAACACAGAACTAACTATGACAGGAGGGAGAGTGTCCATACATGTCAAGGATACTGTGGTGCCAGGACAGGTAGCATACATCATACTAAGTCTGGAACTGCTGAGTGAGGGCTCAGTGTCTGTTATTTGACATGTGTATTATTACAGGTATGAGCACTTGGGTATCAGGCCAGTTATTCAACATTACGAAGGTGCGTGGTCTATACACTTGTGTGGGGTGCGGCTGGACCCAGCCCGTCTGACCTGTGAATGTCTGGGTACCGGCTTATAGTGCCTGCATATATGCACTGTTACCTACTGGAAGTCGTACACCTTGTTTGTTGTAGCATAGTCTACATACAGGCCTGCTGACTGTAGCTTTGTTTGTATGCATGTTTGCCTGTTATGTTCCTGAAACACTGATTCCACCTGCAGTGCAGATTTACAGTGCCTCTGTGGAGCCCTAGTGACATTTATATTGCTTACTGTACTGATGTCCATGTCTCATTTGACAGAATGTCACTGTTTGTCCTGTTTGCATGTAGCTTGCCTGTAACACATTGCATATGACTTACCTCGCATTTGCTCAAGACAGCATTCATATATGCCAGCACTAACAAATCAGGAGCACTACACCCTCACATAGTCACCTTGAGTACCTTGTTCCCCATTGGCCCTATGTGTCGTTACTTAGTATGAGAGTCACAATGCTATGGTAGCATGTGCAAAGGTCACCTGTCGATCTACTCTCAGGTCCAGTTGGTGAATCTGTGAGTCATGTGGCAATGTTACAGCTGCCTCATGTACACAGACAACCCTCTCCCCTTCCCATACACGTACAACACATGTGAGAGATGCAACCACATAGCCAAACTGGGGGCTAAGCTCTGTTAACTCAGCACTGGAATTCCCTGTCAGGTGGAGTGGGATACTACAGTGAATACAGTACCAGTCTCCTATAGACCTTCCACGACCGCAGTCCAAACACAGAAAGACACAGGTACATTATTGGACTCTCAGAATAGCATCCTGCCTGAGCAGCTGACACCTGCAAAGCAGACACACAAGCAAACGTTAAGCCAGAGCAGAGCACGTGCAACACATAGCTCACAAAGCCTGTGTGCCAAACAGTCACAGGCCATACGGCTTGACAACACACCTGCTACAATTGTATGAGGTACCTCTATCATCAGGTACACTGAGGTCCTGCTCACCAGGCTGAACAAGGTGACGGTCACGCTGAGCTGCCCATCGGGCACTATGATCCACCACATAACTCAAGCATACCAGTCACTCCAAGGCATGTAGAAGTATGACTCAGTCATTGTCTGTGCCAGTGTGTATGACCTCTGACGCACCTCCCTGGACTACATGTTAGGGGACATAAAGGGGCTCTCTGAGCTTGTGGTACAGGCTGGTATGACCCTGACCTTGAGTAGCATCTCACCCTCACCAAGAATGCTGCCACAATATGTAGACAGGATCATCAGTTTCTGCAATTAACATATGTTTCAGTGAAATTCAAAGGGGATCCAATGCCTGTCAGTGTGGGTTTACATGCTGGACAAGCCACATTGCTTTGCTTGGGACAGCTTGCACCTGTCACCCATGGGCCATTGTATATTGGCAGAGGCTGTTGCTACACACATAGTGCCTTTGTATGCAAGGCTGAAATTACATAGCCACCTACACAGGTATCACACGGGATGGGACACCAGTTTACAGGCATTGTTGTATTCTGGGCTGTGGTGTAGTTCCTGTGTTGTCCATTGCCTTACTTGGATAGAAGGAAGTTTCTTTGCTCACCAGTGGGAGTGGGGAGCCTTGAGCAGCCTACCTGTCCCTGTAGGAAGTGACCTCAGCACAAGAAGCTGTAGTAATTGGTTGTTTTGGACCATTTCTAGCTCTTTTGTAGTTCACTGTTTAAAATCCGCTTGCGGCTTTGCGGTTGTGCGCTATAGCGCAGCACTGGTTAAACAAGGTTAAACTTTTTCTGGCTCCGCCAAGTCTGCTCTTCAAATTTTCCCTTAAGGAAGCTCTACTCTTAGTATAACCAGACTACTCACTATATTATAAGCCTAGCACTTGTTCTCAATACTTCTCTACTAAGTAAGCACTCTCATACTAAGTAAAGCACTACATCTACTTACCACCCCTGTGAATATCCACTTCCCTTAAAGGTACAGCACTCCCTTATACTGTTCTAGCATGTCGAATGGTAGATTACTGGCATCGTCTCCAGTTCAGCTGGTCAATCTGGGTATCTTGAGACAATGCTACAATTGTCTCATGTACACAGACAACCCTCCCCTCCTCCCAACAAACACAAATACATGTGAGAGATGCAACTATATAGCCAAACTGGAGGCTGAACTCTCTCAACTCAGGGCTGGCATGACCAGACAGGAGGAGATGGCAACCACACACACAACAATCCCAGTCCTACATAGACCTACCACAACTGCAAACCAAGCACATAAAAACACAAAGACATACTGAGGCTCTAATAAAAACTTACCAAAACAACAGAGGCTCCCAAAGCAGACATCCAAAAATCCACCACCTCAAAACAAAACACATGCAACACATACTTCAATAAATCAGTGTGTCAACCAATCACAGCCCTTAAGGCCAAACACCTTGCCTGATACACTAGTAATAGGTGACTCTATAGTCAGACACACTGATGTCCTGCTGACCAGGCTGAACAAGGAGAAGGTGACTGTGAGCTGTTTATCGGGAGCTAGGATCCACCACATAACGCACGCACTCAAGTCACTCCAAAGCAAGTACAAATATGACTCCGCCATTGTCCATGCTGGTGTGAATGACCTGAGACGCACCTCCCTGGACTACATGAAAAGAGACATAGAGGAGCTCTCTGATTATGTAGCCCAGGCTGGTATGACCCTGACCCTGAGCAGCATCTTGCCCTCACCAAGAATGATACCACAATACAAAGACAAGATGATCAGCTTTAACAATTGGCTCAAGTACTGGTGTCATTCTAAGGGGATCCAATGTCTGTCTGCCTGGGATGACATGTTGGACAAGCCACGCTGCTTCGCAAGGGATGACTTACACCTGTCACCACTGGGCTTCCGGATATTGGCTAAGACTCTTGCTACCCCCATAGTGCCTTTTTTAGGCAAGGCTCAAAAGACAAACCCACCTCCTTAGAAAACAAAAATGGAAAAAAACTAAGGGTAATGCTGCTCAGCGCCAGAAGTCTAAATCTCAAGATACAGGCACTTGATGCACTCCTCAGCATGGAGAACATCGATGTCTGTGCAGTAACTGAAACCTGGTTCAAGGCTCCTGAGAGCACCCCAGCACTACCAGGCTATACCTGATCATGCTTTTCGCCCCAAAACCCGGGCGAACCACAAAGGAGGGGAGTGTCCATATTCATCAAGGACACCCACACCTCCAGGTTAGTAGCAACACATGAAGCATCAGAGACCATACAGGTGCAGCTAACCATACCCAAAACTGCTATACAACTGGTAGCATGTTACAGACCACCCTCCCAATCTCAAGAACCCCACTCAGCCTTCCTGAAGACATTGGAGGATATGAATGTATCACAAAATACCATCATACTGCGAGACTTCAACTACCCAAACATAGATTGGGTACATTATTCTAGCCCTAATACCCTAGCCCAAAGGTTCCTGGAATTCATAAATTCAAATGCACTGGAACAACTAGTCACCTCTCCCACTAGGAGAGATAAAATACTAGACCTGATCATCACAAACATGGGGACAAAATGCTCCACACCGGAAGTATACCCCTCACTAGTGAGATCTGACCACAAACTAATCACCCTGGATATACATATCCCACCTCCACCCCAGCACAAAAGACCACAGTGAAAAACTTCTCAAAAGCAGACTTCACTCTTCTTAAGACTGAGATGGTATCCTTTAAGCCCACTGTGCCAGTGGATACCACATCCCACAATGCCGAATCCTTCACAAATGCTTTCTATGGACATCTCCAAGAATGCATGGATCATGCAATCCCAAACAAATCCAAGTCCCTCTCCACCAAAGGTAAGCGTCCTGTCTGGTGGACCTCAGCCATAAACAAATTGTATAACAAAGGAGGAAACTACTGCACGTCAGAGCAAAATCCCATGAAGGGAAGACATCTCTGATCAACATTAGCAGAAAACTACGTTCTCTCATAAAAACATCCAAGGCCAACTTTGAGAGAAAAATCGCTAAGGACACTAAAGATAACGACAAAGCCTTCTTCAGCTATGTTAGAAACCTGGGAAACCCTCAGATATGCTCAGAGTTGGTTGACAACAACAAAAAATACACTGAACCCACAGATATTGCCAACATTCTGGCTGACAGGTTCAGTGCAAATTTCTCCCTCCTTCACCCCCAAAAGAAGAAATACTTATCCCAGCTGAATGTAATCTCCCTGTCATCTCAGATGTCCAAGTGAGAACCGCCTAAACAAAGCAAAAACACAGCATCAATGGGACCTGACGGTATCCCGGTTGCGTGTTACGTGAACTCCAAGAGGAGCTAAACCCACACATAAAAATGCTATTTAACCTTAGCCTTCCTTCGATATGTACCTGAACACTGGCGTACAGCAACAGTGGTCCCACTCCACAAGGGGTGCCTCTACAGACCCTGGAAACTACCGCCCCATAAGCTTAACCAGCCTGGTCTGCAAAGCTATGGAAAGAATCATTATGGAACTCATAAACAGAGACATAGGGGACCTACAGACACTTGACCCCACCCAGTTCGGCTTTGTAAAGGGCAGATCCTGCCTTTTAAACCTGGTTGACTTTTGAAACAGTCACTAGAGCCATTGATGAGGGCAAAGCAGTCCATACAGCATACCTGGACTTGGCTAAGGCCTTCACACAATACCCCACTCAGGCATCATAGATAAGCTCAACAGCTTAAAAGTAAACCCTTATGTCACTAGATGGGTTGCAAACTGGCTAAAGGACAGAACCCATAAAGTTAAAATCGCTGGAGCAATGTCAGACTCAAAGCCAGTCACAAGTGGTGTCCCATAGGGATCTGTCCTGGGACCCCTCTTGTTCAGCATTTATTTCTCAGATGTTAAAGCAAACATGGGAGGGCTGTGGCTGACAAAGTTCGCAGATGACTGCAAACTAGGCGCCATAGTCGATACACCAGCAGACACACACATCCTACAAAAAGGCCTCACAGAAACGGACAACTGGTGCCGGAGTCACGGCCTTAAACTAAATGTCAAAAATGTATAGTCATCCCTTTGGGAAAAACAAAGTACCCACAAATTATCACATAGACAGCAACCCACTGAGTACAGAAAAAGTAATCAGAGACCTAGGGACCCAAGTCAACAGTGACCTCTCATTTGACACCCACGTTGCCAAAGTGGTTAGAAAACATTCTACCTTGCACACCTCATCATGAAGGGATTCACATCCAGATCAAAGGATGTCATTGTACCCCTATATTCCTCCCTCATCAGACCCATGATTGAGTACAATGCCCCATTTGGTATGTACCTCACCCGGCATTTGCAACAGCTGGAGAGACCACAAAGTACCTCACCAAGAGGATCAAGGGTCTCCAACATATGTCTTATTCTGCCAGACTAAAGAAACTTCAGCTCTATTCAGTAGCATACCGCCTGCTCAGAGGTGATCTCTGCCTGACGACAAGGCCATGTCCAATCAGGATCTGATGGACATGCTCCACCTCAAAAATCCAAATCCATCAGGACCACGAGCTAAAGACTTAAACCTCAGCACAAGTATGAATAGGACATGCTGGAGGGATAGATTCATAACCCAGAGGCTTCCCATGCTTTGGAACAAGATCCCAGTTCGTATTAGGCAGAGCCCCTCACTGACTCTCTTCAAGAGAAATCTTGATGAGTGGATGGGAGATCGTAAGTTTACCCCAGGGGTCACATCTGTGTCACTGCTAGACAGGGGCACAGTAAACTAATTCTATAATATAAGGGGACCTTCATTGTGTCACTACTAGACAGAGGCACAGTATTCTAAATTTATTCTGTACATTTTTTGTACCATTTCATGGGGTGGCAAAAGCCACATCACTACGGCTAGGCTTACAAATGCCCCAGGGCAAATAGCCTAGTACTATACTATGAAACTATGAAACTATGAAATGCTACTCAACAGCAGCAGTGTAAACCTCAAGATGCATGCAGTGGAAACTGTCCTTAGCATGGGGTACAGCAATACCCGTGCAGTAACAGTCTCCTGGTACAAGGCTCCCAGGTGCACACCATCAGTGCCAGGTCATTCCTGATACCATGCTTGTCATCCCCTACACATGCACCAAACCAGAACAGTGGGGATGTATCCAAAGGCACCTCAGATACACACACCCCCAGGTTGGTGGCACTGCACAAAGCATCAGAGCCTATCCATGTGCAACTAACAGTGGGTTAGACTGCCTTCAGGTTCATAGCCTGGCACACACCACACTCCCATACCCAGGAAACCCACTTGGCCTTCCTGACAACACTGGAAATATGACGGTCTCTACACACACCATTATATGGTTGTACTGCGACTACCCAAACATAGAGTGTGAGCATTACTCTAGCTCCAAGACCCTATCAGAAGGGTTCTTATCATTCATTCCCTGCATTGCTATGGAACAACTTGTTACCACTCCCACAAGAGGTGACAGCATGCTGCACCTGTTCATCACCAACATATGCTCCAGACCAGTCATGTATCCCTCGCTGGTGGGATGACACCATCTACAACCCACACTGTCTAGTCACATACCACATGCAGCCCCTGCACAGAACACCATAGTCATACAGTTGTCTGATGCATATTCCATGTATTCACATGAGGCAGGCTTCGGACATGGGAACTATTGCAGTTCACAGGTACATATGTGTAGGTGGCACACACATACATCATGTGTGCATTGACATTACTGATATAATGTATGTCGTGCAATATTGGGAACAACAACCCACACACATGGACAAACTGTGTGACAAAAATACACATGGCGTTTGTAGGATACAAACCCTACCTAACTATGTTAGATCACTTGTGAGAGACACAGTAGCAGAGCGCGCTATTTGCATTACTGGGAGGATTACTTTCTCCTGCTGTACTTATAGGGTGCTGACATCATCAGTGTTTGGACAGTGGAATATGCAGCATGTGTTGTGTAGTAATAGTTGCCAAAAGGGACATTTCTTTTACACATGGAATTGCACACACTACTCCCCCACACCCATTCACACACACACTGTGCACTTGCAGGATTCAAACCCCTACCTAACTATGTTATGACACTTGTGAGAGATGCAGTAGCAGAGCACGCTATTTGCATTACTGGGAGGATTGCTTTCTCCTGCTGTACTTATAGGGTGCAGACATCATCAGTGTTTAGACAGTGGAATATGCAGCATGTGTTGTGTAGTAATAGTTGTCAAAAGGGACATTTCTCTTACACATGGAATTGCACACACTACTCCCCCACACACATACTGAGCACTTGCAGGATTCAAACCCCTACCTAACTATGTTATGACACTTGTTAGAGACGCAGTAGCGGAGTGCGCTATTCACATTACTGGGTACAATTTCTGCTCCTGACATATGTATAGTGTGCTGACATCATTATGGATGAATAGGTATGTATATCTGTTACTATCCATCAGTACAGGGGAGATCATATCTATGCATTAACTTTGCACAGGTGCAGTGGCCTACTGTACTGTGGAGGCAGACGCCAAATACACTGTGGATAGCCTTCTGTATTCCCTAGGGACAACAGTCTAGTATTGCACTCTACGGCCATATGTTTACCTGTCAGATGCAAGTATCTGTTGCTCATATACTGTTTGTGGGTCTTTATTGCCATAGCCTTCCCTAGCTCTATAAACAACGTGTGTACTGTGGGAGATCTTTGCATATGAGTGGGATCCAGTACTTTACTTATGTCTGTGTTGTAACTTCACTGTGTGCACTGGGCAGATGTCTGTTTTGTGGGAGGTTCCTGTGTTAACACATAGAAATGCCAGATATGTGTGTGCAACTGCTGAACTGTGACATGGCCTAAGTGTGTGAGCATGCCCAGTTCACAGTTTGTATGGCTTCTTGACTAACAGTCTCATTTATCTAAGTGTGCGAGCATGCCCAGTGTGACCTTTCCTTATGTTGGGAACTGAGGACCACCACATTTGTGTTTGTGTGTGGATGCCATCTATATATCACATGTACAGTTGAGTGTTGGACATCAGGTTGTGTTCTTACTGCCCAACTGCTTTGTGTCTGAACCTAACAGGCATTATGCTGTGCCTGCAGGGTTGCCATGGGATAGTTTGCATACAGTTGTCATCATCCTTTCCTGCTGACCAAACAGTTGTATTGTCGTATAGTGTACTGGTGCAGAACCTTCACTGTGGTGGACAGTATAATCGGTTTCAGTCCTATCACTGCTTGTAATATTTATAGTGAGCACACCAGACTGGTTGAGGGCCAGTTGTGCAAATATGACCATGTTGCATTTGGTTCAGATATGGACAGCATAGTGCATGATTGTCCGACATTGTTAATGTATTCCACAACTTGTGTGGACAGTGACAAACAATGGCCATGTGCCCTAGTCCATTTGTAATGCTAGTCAGAGAGTGTTTGTCCTTCAACACACATTTACTGGTGTTTGCCATGACATATGTCACGGTTAGTGTGCTGTGCCTCTGTCTACCCGTGACATACAGGTGATATCCAGGGTACACCTACCATCTCCCATCCAGTTATCATGATTCCTCTGGATGACAGTCACTGAGGGACTCCCTGGATATCCTGTAGTGGGAGTTTAGTCGTGTGTGGAGTGAGCTTCTGGGTTATGGACCAATCGGTATAGCATGTCCTGTTTATGTCTGTGCTGGGGTTCAGGCCTGTCAGCTGCATAGGTCACCAACATTCAGTGTTTACATGGTGCCAAATGTCCATTGATACCAGGTTGGTCATGGCTCTATACATCAGGCACAGTTCACCCCCAGCCAGGCAGTATGGCACTGTGTGGAGCTGCAGTTTCTTTAATCAGACGACACATGGCATCTGTTACAGCTCTGCGATCCTCCTGGTGGGCTATTTGTGTGGTCTTTCCAGTTGCTGCAGGTGTCTGCTACGGTACATCCCTGAAGGGCCATTGTACACAATTGTGAGGCTGCTGATGGATGACTGGAGAGGCACATTGACCTACCCTAACCAAGCTGTGCTTACCTTCATGATTAGGTGGGTATATGGTATGTTTCTGTAACCACTACAGACACATGGTTATCACATGCAGGATATCTATCACCTTGTGTCCCTAGGTCTCTTATTGCTCCTGATGTACTTACTGGGTTAACACCTATGCGGTAATTTCTGGCCATGTACTGTGTTTCCACAGGGGTTGACTATACACTATTCTGCATTTAGCTTGTTGACATGGCTGTGGCACCACTTGTCTGTTTCTATGTGTGCCTTTTGTAGGTTGCTTGTGTCAGCTGGAGGGTCCGATATGGTGGGCAGTTTGTAGTCCTCTGCGAACCTGTTCAGACAGAGTCCTTCCATGTTGGCCTGTACCTATGTGACATATATAGCATACAAGAGAGGTCCCAGGACCATGCCTTGTGGGATGCCAGTTGTACCTGGTTTGCAGTCTGCCATGGCTGCAGCATGTCTGACCAGGTCAGTTCTGTCCTTGAGCTGGTTTGCAACCCATCTACTTGCATAGGGGTTTATAGTTAGGCTGGTGAGCTTATCTGTACCGCCAACTAGGGTATTGTATGGAAGGGTTTAGCAAGGTCCAGATAGGCTGTGTGATCCACATTCCCACATCAATGGCCTTGGTGCACGTTTCACATGAGTCAGACATGTGTAAGGGGCAGGATCTGCCGTATGACAGCCACACTGGGTAGGGTCCAATGTCTGTAGGTACCCAATCTCATTATTCATGGGATCCATGATCATCCTCTCCATTACTTTGCCAACCTAGATAGTCGGAGTTGAGGGGGATAGTTTGCAGTGTCCATTCAGGCACCCCCTTTGTGGTGTGGGACCACTGTTGCTGTACACTGCTCTTTGGGTACATATCCTGTGGTAGGACTGATAGTGCGCAGTACTGCTATTTGCTGTTCCATTCTTCTTATAGTACTTGTTGGACACAACCCAGGACACCATCTGGTACCATTAGTGCTGTGTGCTGTGCTTTGTGGATGCTGGCTGTTACCTCAGCATCTGCAATGTCAGGGGGCCAGCACTCTCCTGGGATAGATATTTGGCAGTTAGGTGCTGGTGGGGAGTTTGGAAGGAATCTGTTTGGTAGGCTGTTGGCAATGTGTGTGGGTTTGGTGTATTGTTTGTGATATTAGAGTGCTGCAGAGCATATCTGTGGATTATCACCATGGTTCCTACCATCAGGTAGGACAGCTGTGTGATAATCCTTTGTGTCCTGCGCAATTTGTATCATCATAGGTTCATAGGTTCATACTAGGCTTTCTGCCCTGGCCTTGTTTGAGCACGGACAGACTGTGTGTGGGTCTCTACACCCCTTACAATGTGCATATTATGCCCATGTAGGCTTTACTTTACTAGATATGACACAGGGATGGCCCCCAGTGTACACCTACTATCTCCCATGCACTTCACCAGATTTCTCTTGTTGAGTTTGTGTGTGGATCTCAGCCTATCATGGACTGGGATTCTGTTCCAGAGTGTCAGGACCCTCTGGGTTATGGATCTGTCCCTCCAGCACATCCTATTAATCTATGTGTGGAGGTTCAGATATCTCACTGTGGTGTGTCTGCTGGATTTGGGGTTTCTGCAGTGGAGCATGTCCATTCATTCTGGATTGGACATGGCCTTGTACATCAGGCATACATCACCTCTGACTGTGCAGTATGCTTTTGAATTGGGCTGTGGTTTCTTCAGCCAGGCTGCAGATGTCCAATGTTTGGACCCTTTATCCTGTTGGTGGGGTATATTTGGGGTCTTTCTAACTGCTGCAGGTGTAAGGTAAGGTACATCCGAACTGGGACATTGTTGTCACGTATGGGCCTGATAATGGAAGAGTATGGGGGCACAGTGACCTCTCTAGCTCTACATGTGCATCCTTTCATATTAAGGTGGGCAATATAGCAGGTCTTCCTGGCCACCTTGGCAATGTGAGTGTCACATGACAGGCTACCTTCCACTTGTGTCCCTAGGTCCCTGATTACTTCTTCCATACATAATGGATTGCCACCTATGTCATACTTTGTGTGTGCCTTGTTTGGTATTTGTTGAGACATTCATACTCTGCAGTGTCTTCAGGAAGGCTGGCTGGGGTACCTGGGTTTGTGTGTGTGGTCTGTAGCAGGCTTCAAACAGGTACACAGTTTGAGCCAGTGTTACTTGCCCGTGGATAGTCCATGCTGCTTCTTGCTGTGGTACCAACCTGGTGTGTGGTTATCCTTGATAATTACTGGTAGCCACACTCCTATTGTCGTGTGTTCCATGTTTTGGAGCTGTAGAGCATGGTATGAGGCATAACCTGGTAGTATTAGGATGCTCTTCTGGGCCTTGCCCAGGTTTCTGTTACAGAACACATATTACCATTCTCCATGCTGTGGTGGGTTTGGTCTGCATGCACCTTGCAGGTTAGACTTCTGGCATTGGGTAGCATTACGTCCAGGTTATTATCCCTTGTGCTACCTATGGTGGTGGGTTTGTGTTTCCAGACTTACCTATTCCAGGCACAGTGGGGGTGACAACAGCCTTTGCCAGTATCCACACAGCCAGGTGTGCTGGGTGAGTGCCATCCCTAGCAGGTTGGGCATCATGTCTTGCTCAGCATGTCAGCCCAGGCTGTCAGCCATGTGTTCCCCCTTGCTAACAGCAATACCTCAGACAATTATTGTACTTGATCTTGTTGTCTTCATAGTGTGGCATCATGCTTGGTGAGGGTGAGATGTTAGGTAGGGTCTTCATGTTTGCATATACTACATGGTGTTACATTGCTTAACACATGGCAATCATGCCTCAGGTGGTGCTGCAGGGCTGCCTCTGTCGGATGCACATACTACACTCCCTGTACATGTTTGAGAGCAGGTTGTGTCATGTTAGGCGTCCCTGTTACTATATGAGTGAGTCAGAGAGGGGTATAATTCCCAGGGTTCCTACTGAGCCAGTGTATGTGCTATGCGTTGCCTCTTTGCCAAGGCCAGGGCATACTGGGCACACCGCCTTCTGCCTACTGGGACAGGCTCAGGTTGTTCCTCCTCCGAGTCACGCTCTGCCTGTGATGGCCTTGGCAATGGTGGGGGACTGTTTGTCCTGGCCCTATGCTGGTCCTGCTGCAGCTGTTTTCACAGAATCATATTATGTAGCATAGCACAAACCATGACAATTTGGGTACATATAGTTGGTGAGTACTGCAAGGCTCCACCAGATGTGTCCAGGCACCGGAACCATGACTTGAGCAGCCCAAACACACGCTCTATTACATTACGTGTTTGTGAGTGTGCCTCATTATGGCGTTCCTGTTTGGGTGTGTGTGCATTTCTGATGGGCGTCATCAGCCACGGCTCCAGTACATATCCTGCATCCCCCACTAGGTGACCATGTGGGATGTCCCCATTGGCAAATGTCTGGTACAGCTGCGTCAAATGCCAGATATGGGAATCATGGTAGCTCCCAGGGCAGCCAGCACACACATTCATTATTATGCCCTGGGCATCACACACGACCTAGCAGTTGATGGAGGGGAAGCCCTTGCGGTTAATGTAGGCCCTACCCCGCTCACCGGCTGGTGCTTTGATGCATATGTGCGTGCAGTCTATTGCACCCACTACCTCAGGGTATTCCGCTATTTGATGGAAGAGACGCATATTGCTGGCCAATACCTCACGGGCATTGGGGAAATATACATGCTCACTGATATGTGCTGACATGGGATCCAGGAACTGGTGCAGTGCCCTGGAGGCTGATGCCTGTGATATCCCCATCATATCACCAGTTGGTCTCTGGAAGGTACCTGTTGCTAGTATTCTTAGGCCAACACATACCTTGGTTTCCACTGGGATGGGTTCCCCTCTGTTGGTTCTGTGTGTGAGGTGTGGCCTGCACAGTTCAACAATTTGCTGCAGGAGGTCTCTGTCCACTCTATAGTGCTCCACTATCTCCAGCTCATGTAACCCCTGGTAGGTGACCCTGGGCCTGTACACTCTTCTCTGTCTCCTCACTGTGGGTTGTCTGGCAGCATTTGCATTGTCACCACCCTCAGCAAGTCTCCTATGTCTCCTTATAACAGCTATGGCAGCCCGTAGCATGTTTGGTCTGAGTGCAGCTTTTTCAGTTTTCACTTCTAATAGCTTACTCCTGTCTTGCAGTGTCTCTTGAGAGAAACATACTGCAATGCTGTTTGCAGTGTTTAAGTGCTGGGCTGGGCTTGTATTCTGCCTGTGTAATTGCCTGCTTCTAATTGTTTTCACCTGCTACCTCTACCAGTATTCCCTGCTAGTTTCCTACTATTTCTTCTGCTTCCTTTTTCCTCTCTGTTTCCTCAGGGGGGAGCAGCGCGCATACCAGCGAAAACATGCTCACAGTGGCTACCACGTGCGCACACATGCTTACATGGACTAGAATCTGCTTATTCAGATTAAAACGCGCGCACACCAGCGCAAACAGGTTTACAGATCTTTAAACAGGTTCCTACATGCTTACTCAGCCTTACACGCGCGCACTCTGTCTTACTCGCGGCTCCCAGCGCTCACGCAGCATGCACGTACAGCAAGAAACTTTGGTGTTGGCCACAGTGTACACCTTCCATTTATTGACTTTCCCATGCTTATCTGTTGACACTCCTCTTTTTATGCTGTGTGATTGACATCTTTCACATACCACTTTGCTCCAATGAGCTTGATTTCTTCCTGACATTCCCCCCTGTGATGTCACCTATCTCCTACTCTGTTACTCCCCCTTATCTAACTCTTAGACTACACGGAATGTGTTCATTTGCTATGTGACAGTGTGATTCACTATCCTACCACTCATTTACATAGGATTGCCTACTGATGCTTAGTTACATGTCTTACACTCAGCTTCCCCCCTTAGCAACCACTAGACGGTGGCCATGTTGTTTTTGGTCTGCTAGTCCCTGCATTGCAAATCCATGCATTACATAAAACCCACATTTGTGGGTTTCAAACTTTTATTTTTCTGTTTTATATAGCGCAGCCCATTTGCGCAGGGCTGCGCTGCGTTTAAACCTCGCCGATCGCCGAAAAAAAATTTATTTTATTTCATGTTTGCATCGGGTTACCATGCCAATGGCCACATATTTGGCCATTGGCATGCTGACTGCAACATTTGCACACTTTATTTGGAGCTGTCATGGCTCCATTGTATTATTTGCAGTAACGTACACAGTTGTCAACTGAGTACATTTCTGCACCTAACACGACTCTTACACGGGCTGGTTTCAGCTTCGTGGATCGCTAATCTACCTCATTTGCATGCCTTTCGGCTGCAAGTGAGGTGATTAGCATATCCACTCCCTGCCCATGTAAGAGTTATTTTAGCTGGTCTCTTACATGGGATTTCGGGCTGTTCCTGGATCGCGATGGCTGCATGGAGTCTTACACGACTCTTAGACTCCATGCAAGCCATCGTGAATCCTGCCCTTGGTTTTATGACATCACCTGGATGAGGACTGGGCTATTAATATGGATCTTGGCTTAGGATTTCAAAGTATGGACATGTGCTTGTCATGTAGGTAAAGAGCTTGAAAAAAATCATTTATGTCAGCACTTTGTTCAGAAACATTAACAGTAATGGACATCATTCATTCCTCAGACAGTGGAACAGTGTATTGTATCATACAGTTCCTGTGAACAGAACCATACAAGTGCTGTACTTAAGGCACACTGTAAGGTATGTGTGAGGACCATGACAGTCCTTGGCAAAGTGCAAATGACTAAGCAAATACATACATCTTCTCTGTTCTGCATTTCAGCTGTAAGTCTGCCCATCACACTCCCTCAAAAGATGAGAATGATGGTGTTCTTAAATTAAATGTAATATTTAGTGATAAAACAGAACCTGATAACACTTTCATAAATTATACAATATTAACAAAAGTATTGGTCAGACATATAACAGCCTGTAGCAAAGTTTACTGACCCTGGCTGTTAAAAAGCTGATGTTAATGGACTATTACAGATTATGAATATATATTCTTAGGAATTCAATAAGTAACCAAGTTACTTGCAACCATTCACAAAATATACAATAATATCAATAAGTGGAATATGTTTCGCTGAAGAATTGGTATGGGTGAATTAAACCAAAAACCAAAATATCAATTTCAGATATGTTTCCTCTATGTGGATTAGAACCCACAGAATGCTGGCCAGATTTATTGCAGGCTGAGCTAACAGACAGCACTTCTTCCTGAAAACATTGGAGAACATGAAGATCTCTCCGAACACCATTATATTGGGCAACTTCAACTACCCAAACATAGACTGGGAGCATTACTCAAGCCCCAGCACCTTAGCCCAAAGGTTCCTGGAATTTATAAACTCAAATGCTATGGAACAACTAGTCACCACTCCCACAAGAGGGGAAAACATACTAGACCTGATCATTACCAACATGGGGACTCTATACCAGAAGTATATCCCTCATTGGTAAGATCAGACCATAAATTAATTTCACTGGATATCCATATCCCAACCCCACCCCCAGCCCAGAAAACCACAGTGAAAAACTTCTCAAAAGTGAACTTCACACTTCTCAAAACTGAAGTGGAATCCTTCAAGGCCCCAGGGCCAGTGGAAACTATGGCCCAAACTGCAGAATCCTATATAAACGCATTCTGCGGACATCCCCAGGAATGCATGGATCATGCTATCCCAAACAAAATCAAGACCCAATCATCCAAAGGGAGGCATCCAGTCTGGTGGACCCCAGCCATAAATAAACTGTACAACAGAAGGAGGAAGCTACTACACGATAGAGCAAAATCCCTGAAAGGGAAGGCATCTCTGATCAGTACTAGCAAAAAATTATGATCCCTCATAAAATCCTCCAAGGCCAGCTTTGAGAGAAAAATTGCACAGGACACTAAAGACAATCACAAGGCTTTTTTTCAGTTATGTTAGGAACCTGGGATGCAACTCCCAGACTTGTTCTGAGTTGATTCTAAATGACAAAAAAATACACTGAACCCACAGACATCACCAATATCCTGGCAGACAGGTTCAGTGCAAACTTCTCCACCCCCTCCCCCCCAAAAGAGCAAGTATCTATCCCGGCAGAGTGCAGCCTCCCAAACATCTCTGATGCTCAGGTGAAGGCCACCCTCTCCAAAGCAAAAAACACTGCTTCCATGGGACCAGATGGCGTCCCAGGTTGCGTCCTACATGAACTCCAAGAAGAACTAATCCCTCAAGCAAAGCTGCTGTACAATCTCAGCCTCACTACAGGATATGTGCCCAAAGAATGGCATAAACAGCAACAGTGGTCCCACTCCACAAAGGTGGCGCCTCTGCGGACCCTGGAAACTATCGCCCCATAAGCCTGACTAGTCTAGTCTGCAAGGCTATGGAGAGGATCATCATGGAACTCATAAACAAAGACATTGGGGACCTACAGACACTAGATCCTACCCAATTTGGTTTCATCAAGGGCAGATCCTGCCTTTTGAACCTGGTCAACTTCTTTGAAACTGTCACCAAGGCCATAGATGAAGGGAAGGTAGTCCACACAGCCTATCTGGACCTCGCAAAGGCATTTGACACAATACCTCACTCGGGCATCATAGATAAGCTATCCAGCCTAAATATAAACCCCTATGTCACAAGATGGGTCGCAAACTGGCTCAAAGACAGAACCCACAGAGTCAGAGTTGCTGGAGCCATGTCAGACTTGAAACCGGTCACAAGTGGCATCCCACAAGGTTCTGTCCTGGGACCTCTCTTGTTCGGCATTTACTTTTCTGAGATACAGGCCAACGTGGGAGGACTATGGCTCACCAAGTTCACAGATGACTGCAAACTGGGCGCCATAATAGACTCTCCAGCTGACACAAACATCCTTCAAAAAGGTCTCACAGAGACGGATAACTGGTGCCAGAGCCATGGTCTAAAGCTAAATGCCAAAAAGTGTATAGTCATACCCTTTGGCAAAAACAATGTGCCCACAAATTACCACATAGGTGGTAACCCATTAAGTACAGAGAAAGTAATTAGGGATCAGGGGACCCAAGTTGATAGCAATCTCTCCTTTGACAACCACATTGCCAAAGTGGTTAGAAAGACCTTCTACATAGCCCACCTCATCATGAAAGGATTCACATCTAGATCAAGAGAGGTAATCGTGCCCCTTTATTCATCCCTCATCAGGCCCATCATAGAATACAATGCCCCCTTTGGGATGTACCTTACCTGACACCTGCAGCAATTAGAAAGACCCCAAAAGTACCTCACCAGGAGGATCAAGGGACTCAAACAGATGCCACATGCTGCTCGGTTAAAAAAACTCCAGCTCTACTCAGTTGCATACCGCCTACGTCAAGGAGATCTATGCCTGATATATAAAGCTATGTCCATCCCAGAATTAATGGACATGCTCCACCTCAGTAAATCTAAATCCCTTAGAGCCATGCGCTCGAGGGACTTGAACCTCAGCACAGAAATAAATAGAACATGCTGGAGGGACAGATTCATAACCCAGAGGCTCCCTTCGCTCTGGAATAGAATTCCAATTCATGTTAGGCAGAGCACCTCACTGACTCTCTTCAAGAAGAATCTTGATGAGTGGATGGGGGATCATAGGTTTGTCCCGGGGATTACTTCCATGTCTCTATTAGACAGAGGCACAGTAAACTAAACTTTAAAAAGGGCACAGTATACTCAAATCAAGGGGTGGCGTAAGCCAAACACAATCGGGCTAGGCTTATAAATGCCCCAGGGCAGATAGCCTAGTATGAACCTATGAACCTATGAACCTAAACAAACTGGTACTGCTTTATTAACCCTGCTGTTAAAAAGCTGATGATAGCAGAGCAAAATGGATTACGGGCATATTCATAGGAATTCAATGACTAACTCAGTTATTCATAACCATGCACAACATAAACCTTAAGATTAATTAGTGGAATATGCTTTTCTAAAGAAATGCTATGGGTGTATTAAACCAAGATAATTTCAGATTTGTTCCCCTGTGTGAATTTAAACCCACAGTACACAAAAATGTAGATGTATTAGTAGGCTTCTTTACAGGATGAGCTACTAAGCAGCACTGATTTGTTTCTAATAATCAGGTACTACAGGGGTTTATTCAAATTCTTGCAAAGCCTGGATGAATATGGATACTGCAAACACTTATTGGACATTTTACTGTAAGGAAATGACAGCTATCAACATATAACTGACAACATATGTGCAAGCAGTCAGACGGGCATTAAATGTGACTGTTTACTTTATTAGGAGGAATGAATTAAAAAAGTTATGTATGAGTTTTTTATTCTGATATATAATGGTGCAGTAGGTGATACTGTGGTACTATTATGGAAAACTATGGAGTGCATAGTCATCCATGGCCTAGGCACTATAGGCATCAGTGATGCATGAGGACAGTGGCTATGTAAAATGATGTCATTAGATTTTGCAAAACATATGTACATCTACAAAGTCATAATTATGTATATTATAAACATTATTAAAAAATTTAATAGCATGAGAATCAAACCCATAGGTATACAAAGAGTAGTTATCGCATCCAGTTAATTTTCTTCATGAGCTGTCACTACAGTGACTTAATGGTTATAAAAAACATCTACCTGATATATATGGGACACAGATATATCTCTAAATTCTGAAGGACTGGTCAGATATAAGTAGGGTAGTCACACTTATAGTAGGGATCCACGGGCTGTCTCTGCACCTTGGTGACCCTCTGTCAAAGCTCCTCCATGTCCCTCCAGTGCAGGTCATCATAGCGATGGTAAACATGCACTCCAGTGCAGTAGATCCCTGCCCATCTTTGGTGCTCCCTTGCAATCCAGTTCCATACATCTATCATTGTGAAGTTGCTTGGCTTGCCTCTCATCTGATGCACCACTGCATTGTACATGGTCAACATCTGGGTGGTCTTCTACTTGGTCCAGTTGGGTGCATGGACATGTCTCAACCCCCTCTAAGTAACCATCATGATTCTCCAATGGAAAAAGCATCAAAAATCCAAAAACTGAGAAATGCTCACTGAGGTCCCACTCATTTTGTAGTTAACAATGGTCTGATCTGCAAATACATCAAGTCAAGTAAGACTGTTAAAGACAGTCATTTCCAAAGGTACAAACAAAAAACATACACAGCCAAGCAATAAATCCACTTTATAACCACATCAGTGAGACTAGTAATGTATATTAAGTTCATGATTTTGAAGATCATTCACAAACAAATAAGAGGTGGTGATTTGACTAATAAGACTGAGAATGGAGAACTTAAATGGATCTTAAGGTTTAGAGCAAATGTTTCACTAGGTTTAAATGAAATTGTTATGACTAAACGTGTATTAGAAGAGTTACATAATCAAGTAAATTAATTTAAGGTTGTAACTTTAATTTTAATATTAGATAGATCACGTGATTTTAAATGTAAGTCGATCAAATGATTTTTATTCTATTTAAATGTAGATTCTGTCTAGATTGCTTATGCCTGTTGAAGCATCATTAAAAGTTTTTACGTTTGACCGCATTGTTTCCCGGTAGAATTTTACTTTCTTTGCATCATTTCTAAAGGTATTTGTTTAAATGTATTTTTATTGAAAATGTGAGCTTTAAAAGAAATTGTTGCAAGTTACTGAATTGATTTTTGATTGATCTTTATGCATGCAGGTGTTGCTATTTTAATTAATTGATTGTATTACCATATGCAGTTGTATAGACATATTTACGTTGCAAATGTGGACAGTGCATAAAGACAAATGTATGAATATTCCATAATTCTTACTGGTAGCTCCTTGCACTCTGATATGTAACTGCAGAAAACTGGATTCCGACACTATCTGTATGTACTATGTTCTGTTAATATTATGGATGTTTCTTAATTCATGTTTCCTAACAAAACTGTTAAAAACATGTGCTGTTGCTGGTATGGATATTTCTTCAGTGATGCTTCCTACCAAAGATGTTATTAGTACTGTCTGAATATACAAAGGATCTGCTTGCTTGCCTATGGATCCTGAGGTTTTCTGAGTTTCCATAAGTTGCTCAACTCTTAGTTTGTGTAGTATTTTAAGGAAATATGCATGCAGACTCTTGTGGCAAAATGCTACTGTCTTTAGACCTACATGCATGTAGTATGAAGGGTTCAAATCCCACCCATGAACTGCAAAGATATTGCAAGTTATGTTTATTTTACAAATGTTATGTATGAAGGCAGTGTTGAAGGCTACTTCAGCTGAGGAGCTAAGTCATTTAATACATTTTTATATTGTGGCCTTTGTCGTTATTTGGTGTGTATACATATTTTTTTTTTTGTTGTTTTATATTGCTACTTTTTATACTTGTATATCACATTAGTATTTGTCACAGACAGTGTTATACAGATGTTTGTATTGTACAGGAATGCATAGTGTTTATATTGACATATGATGTCCACAAAGTCAACTGCATAAAAGGGCCCACACAAGAATTTGATCATGTGCATATCACTGTCCTTCAGATGGCCACCTGTCCTGGGGTGACAACTTCTCCCCACAGGAAAATAAAATTATATTTGATGCTCCCCAGCAACATGGATGGTGGCTCCTTGGCTGTTCTAGCGATACAGCCTGGAGAAACGAAATCTGGATCAACCTCACCTACATGACAAATGCAATTGGAGGCCACAGCAGATCCCATGATGCCTGTAGATGACACTGCTCAGAAATTATCCTTCATGAAGTCAACAGATTAAGATGATATGATCAAGGGATGCCATCAGTGGGACCATCATTGACCCCCCTCGATGACATCACAATATTTCTGGCCTAATTGCATACTGCAAGAGGGAAGTGATGCATAATTAGTGATTGGATTGAAGCAGGGGTTCCAGGCTGAACATGTATGCCTTTCTTTCCGTGACATTGCTGGGTATAGAGACAATCACTGTATATTGCTGTACCATGCATATTCATAGGAGTATAGGATTATAGGATTATAGGATTATAGGCTCATAGGATCATAGAAAGTTACTAGGCTATTGGCTCTGAGGCCCTTATAAGCCTAGCCAATAATTTAACCCATGTTTAGGCAAGTCAGCACCTGATGCCCCTGTCCAGGAGGGACACGGGTGGGACCCCAGGGATGTATTTTCTGTTTCCCATCCAGTTAACCAGGTTGTGCTTAAAAAGGGGTAAAGAGGTACTCTGCTTGATGTGAAGAGGGAGTCTATTCCACAAATGGGGAGTCTCTGGGACACAAATCTGTCCCACCAACAAGTCCTATTGACGTCACATACCAGGTTGAGGCCATGCATGTGGGTTACTCGAGTGTGGCTTGACTTACAGATATGCAGCAGTCCTACTAAGGTGGGGATCTGAGTTCGCCTTGTATGCCAGACAGAGGTCACCTTTGAGGAGTCTGTATGAAATTGAGTAGAGGGATAGGGCTCATGTATTGTTAGTTTTGATTTACAGCAGCAGATTTGAGCAATGCACACAGAGCCAAACAGAATGAGAGTAATGACCATAACTCTAATGACATTTATTCATACAACTGAAGTACAGACAGAGCAGTCTAACCAACATGTGTAATGCTGTTCGCATTAAAATTCACGGGTCCATATACCTTGGGACAACACTAGGGAATGGCAAGTAAGTGTCCCCATACTGTTACTGTAACCATTACCTGTTATTGCCTCATTTCATGGCACTGCTGTTTCCTGTCATATTGTTATTTCTCTATTATTGTACACAGCAGGTACATCCAATAGGGGCCCAAGCTGTGCAGGTACAACTTCAGAGAGGCCAGGTATGTTGTTTCAAAAGTTTCATGGCTTGTATCAATGTGTAGCACAAG
>NC_056729.1:849385649-849400649 GCF_019279795.1 Protopterus annectens
TCCATAATGGAATCACTCTGCCTCTGACAAAGAGAAATCATAGGGTCAGGTCCCTTGTCCCACTGAGTTATTTTATCCCATATTTCTTTTTCATGATACTCCAATAGGAATTGATCCACCATATTTCTCATCATAACAGGAAACTCATCTTTTTCCGGGGTTTGTGAGCTCAATTCCTCCAATGGAGCACAACAGTTACTCTATAAGTGGACACAGATAGGAGGTAGCTTATCAACACCAAAAATAAACCAATGGTCTGAGTTGTGCATTAAAAGGGAGTAGTGCTGCTTTAGTTTAGAGTGTTTTCTGAAACATTAAACTATATATATATATATATATATATATATATATATATATATATATATATGTGTGTGTGTGTGTGTGTGTGTGTGTGTGTGTGTGTGTGTGTGTGTGTGTGTGTGTGTGTGTATTTTATTGTCAGAAAACTATGGTAGGGATTTGAGAGGCAACAGAGAATCAGTTTTCCAAATCACTTGAAAGCAAGACTTGTCTAGTGCCACTATTTCAATTAAAAATTGTTACTTTGCAAGCAATGTCATTTTATTATAACTTCCAGTGCTGTAATATCTAAAATGTATGTATTTTTGCATCATATCAGGTAAGCACACATCAATGAAGGTTTGGATAAAAGGACAAACAAACCCTAACCATAAAACTGAAGGCGCCTTTAATGTTTATATATTTATTTATTGAGTCCACATTATTTTCCGGGTATCTACATGAACAGGAAATTTCCTATCCAATACCATAACCATCCCATGTTGTTTTTTTTGTCACAAAAGTAATGTGTTAACTATAAAATCGTGATAACCAGTTACCATTGGTGCCTCACACATCCTACCTCTTCTGTTAGACCTTTGTGCTATCTGCATGTCCCCTGTGTATTTTGGAATTTTTTTTTGCTGATTTACACCCTGTTACTGCCAGTCTACTGCACATCTGGAAGCCACATTGTCAGGCATAGTTCCAACGCTCTTGCCATAAGAATCATGGACAAAGTCAAAATTCCATCCCTCCACAACCCCCTTTTCCCATTTTGCACATGGGGTTGGGGTGTCACTTCACAGACAATCATTTCTTGTGAAGGTTTACACTGCTGGGTGGCTAATCCTGCTTAGGGTTAATCCATTTTAACCCATTCAAATTAAACAGCAGAGCCAAGAGAATGAACTATATAACCACTACAGTTTCATGCAGAAAGTAGAATCCAAACAGACTGAGATGCTGCAACAGTTAAGTAAAACTGCACAGCAATGTATTAACAGTTCTAATAAAAGGTACTAAGTGCTTTTTCCCCCCTGAATCATGGGATTTTATGCTCAGTACCTTTTATTTGGAATGTTAATAAATTATTGTGCTGTTTTTGCACTTTAGTACCTTTTATTTGAATGGTTAATAAATTGCTGTGCTGTTTTACTTAACTGTTGCATTGCCTGAATTAATACTTTCTGGATGGAACTGTGGCGGTTTTGTAGTGCAGTTCATTCTCCTGGCTCTGTATGAAAGTTTTGCTGGTTTTGTTTTTTTTTTGTTTGTTTGTTTTTGTCGTTTGGATTCAAATCACGCATGGGAAAAAAAATATATATATATATATATATATATATATATATATATATATGTCTATAAGTGCTACAGAATCCTGAAAACCCAAAATCCTGAAGACCAAAATCCTGAGACCAAAATCCTGAAAGTTCAAAATACAGAAAACTCAAAATACTGAAAACTCAAAATTCTGAAAACACACAGGATACCAACACTTACTATATTCCAGCACAAGTGCATACAGAAACATATTACCCTTCAACTATATCCAGGGGCAGCACCCCATGGGGCTGTGCCTCACCCCTGCTACTTAAATATACCAACACCAAGATTGCACTTCCCTACACTAAGTGCAATCTTGGAGTTGATATATTTAAGTAGCGGGGGTGTGGGGGCACAACCCCCCCACATGGGGGGTGCAGGGGGGCCTGGCCCCTGTTTATACTTGGAGAACAGTATTATAGTTTGTGTTTTATTTGTTTCTGTATGTACTTGTGCTGGAATATAGTAAGTGTTGGTATCCTGTGTGTTTTCAGGATTTTGAGTTTTCGGTATTTGGAGTTTTCAGTATTTTGAACTTTCAGGATTTTGGTCTCAGGAATTTGGTCATCAGGATTTTGGGCTTTCTTGATTCTGTAGTGCTCCTAGATATATATATATATATATATATATATATATATATATATATATATATATAGGTTTACTATCACAATGCCGAGTGCACTTGAGCCAGCTAGAAGTATTATTCAATACAGACAGATGTACTATATTTCGGCGCAGGTGATGTGAGCGAATGTTACCATTGAGAATGGACATCCCTTTCTTACTGTAGTGTGATCTCGAGTTTGAATATTTAACTGTGTGTTTAGGCTGGTTAGGTAGGTAGTTAATGTCCATTTCTGATGTTTAAATTCATTTTATTTTGCATTTCGATTTTATGATAGTAAACTATATATAAATATATATATATATATATATATATATAGATATATATATATATATATATATATATATATATAGACAGCAGCAAACAGCACGTATTTCACATCCAGGGCAGAGTCTCTCAGAACTGATAGGTGCGGCAAGAAAACACAACCACTACCAGTTAACAAAGTCTCGAGTTACTTCTTACATCCACTTTCTTCAAAAGCACTTTTTGTTTGCAGGCATTATTTCTATAAGCATCACCTTAAAACAGTTGGCATCAATAGAGCTGAGCATCCACTTCTGAATAATTTTAAAGCAGCTTCTATTTATTATAAAACATCGTCAGAACATGTAAAAATAATAAAACAAACACAGAAAGATAAGCGCTTTCGGGTTTCAAAGTTCACCCTTCATCAGATCTATACATAATGACCACTGTTCCTTGTTTAAAAAATACTTTGCTCCAATGAGGCGAAACTGCAAATTAACACGCCCATTCCCTGATATGTTAAACATGCCTTCTTAAACTTCATTTCCTGAGTGCAAGTAGTATGAAACAGCACTACAAGTTGATGTGCCCTTCCCCTTTGAGAAGTGCTAGACACGCCTTCTTAGTCTTCTCTTCCTAAGTGCAGGTTGGATGGGAAATGTAGTATTAAGTCCCAGTTTTACATGTGCTTGTAGTTTCCCTATCCAGAACATTTCTTCTTGCTCTAGTCTATTATTGATATCACCCGCCCTACTGGACACATATACAACTTTTAAAACCCTGAAAACAAAACTATGATCTACATGATCCCTAATGTGTTTTGCCAGGGGACTTTTAGTCTTTTAGCCTAATGTCACTGACATGTTTGGGGAGCCTTCCTTTTAGTTGTCTTATAGTCTTTCCCACATAGAATTGTTCACATTTTGAACATGTGGCTAAATACACAACATTTCTAGTTGTGCAATCTGCATATAGATTACATGTGTATCTTTGCTTGGTGACTGGATGTTCAAATGCATTTTCTGTGAAGATGTATTTGCACATCGTGCATCTTCTGCAAGGAAAGGTTCCCTTTCTGTCTGACATAATTGGTGGTATAGAGTAGTTGTCCTTGCATAAAATATCCTTTAAATTATTTGCATTCCTATATCCAAATTTCGGTGCTTGTCCCACTATCTCCTTGCATTCTTCATTTGATGTTAATATTTTCCAGTTTCTTTTTATTATACCACAGATTTGTTTAGTGTCAGTCGTGTGGGTAAGAATCATCTTAATCTCCACTGGGTCTTTCCTTCTGAACTCATCTGTTCCATTTTCTTTTTTTCTCTTCAAGTATGGTTTTGCCTTTGTTTCCCTTTCCATCATGACTTGTTGCTTGTTTTCCATGATCTCCATCTCTTTATACCCTCTATCTTTCAGATGGTCCGACATGTCTTCCATCATATTCATGATATTGATGTCATTCGAGTGTATTCTTGATGTCCTTAGAAACTGACTCCTCATCACATTCCTATGAGTGTGCCTCGGGTGCATACTGCTTCTTGGAAGTATGTTGTTCTTGCAACATTCTTTCCTATAAAGGGTTGTTTCTATGTCACCTTCTTCATTTTGCCATATTCTCACGTCTAAGAAGTCCATTTGTGTATCACTGTACATCACGGTGAACCTCAAGAAGTTAGTGCTGTTTTCTAAATATTGATGAAATTCCTTCAATTCCACAGCATTGCCTTCCCATAAAATACATATGTCATCAACAAACCTTTGATATAACTTTATGTTATCTTTCCATGGGTTCTCATGATGAATGACTTGATCTTCCCAGTGCGCCAAAACTAAATTTGCATAACTATTGGTGCACGGCGTGCCCATTGCTACTCCACATAGCTGAATATATATTTTGCCATTAAGGATGAAGATGTTATTTGTTAATATCAACTCCATCAGTTCACAGATGATCACAATTTGTCTCTCACCATACATGCCTTTGTTTATGAGATATTCCTTCATAGCCATCATACCATAACAGTTGGGAATACTAGTAAATAAGTTCTTAATGTCCATACATACCATTAGATGTTTTCTTTTATTTCTTTTGGTGTCTACAAACTCACCCAACTTTTCTATGAAGTCTTTCGTATCTTTCAAATTGTTGGTACTTTCTCCAGTTCTTTCTTGGTATGATTTTCTACATAAATAGAGGCTGGCTCCGTGATCCATCCTGCTCCAGCCACAATGGGCCTCATTGGTGGTTTGTGTGGATCTTTATGTATTTTTGGAAGGCATTTAAAAGCTGGAATCAGGGGATGTTCAACAACCAGATAATCATATAACTCTGATGTGATCAGGTTCCTTTCTCTAAGTCCTTCCAGACACATCCTCACTCGACTTTCAATATCATTCAGTTCCTTCTTATTAATTTCTCTGTATGAGGTGCCATCTTCTAACAGAAGCAAAACTTCTTCTATGTATTTGTTGGTATCCATCAGAACTACCCCTCCTCCTTTATCCGCTGGTTTGATTGTTAGTTCTTTATTTTCTTCCAATTCCTTTAAGGCCATCCTCTCTTCCTTTGTGATGTTATAAAACGTTATTCTATTATTATTTTGAATATGTTCAATTATTTCTTTCTCACATACATTGATAAATGTGTGCATCACCCCATTGTTTTGTGGAACAAAACTACTGGGTTTCTTGTATCTTTCCACCTGTACATCCTTATTGTTCTTGTACATGGTCTTTAACATCACATCTCTTCCAAAACTTCTTAGGCTTAATATAGCCTCATTTTCATCCATTCCTCTTGTGGGTATGAATTTCAACACTTTATTCAACACATTAACATGTACATCAGTTAGTCTGATGGATGAGAGATTGAAGACCACGGATTCCCTATCCATACTACTCATCTGTCTTCTGCAAATAATCTCCTTCTCTTTCTTCCTCTGCTTAAGGACCTCATTTCTTTTCTGTTCCTTATCTCTCTTATCCTTAACGGAAAAGTCGGAAAAACCATCTCTTTTTCATTACTCTTTGGTATTGCTCCCATGTCTTTATTCACATCACCTTGGTATTTGCTGCCCTGGGGTGCTGGGTTTTCCCTGTTTTCTGTACTTTCAGTGTTGTTTCTTATCTCCTGCCGAAGCAATGCTCTATCCTCTGCATTACTCCTATTGTTACCCTGCTCATTGTCAGTCATATTTCTCTCTACTACTCATGGTTTTTGCATTCTGTTCAATGAGGCTCTCTTTGAACGGTGGTAACCTTGTTCATCATTGTCACGCGGTTGCTGGTTCCTGTTATATTCTTTCGACCATGTGAAGACATCCCCCTTTTTGAAATCAGTATAGTGTCTTCTGATTTTCCTAGCTTTAATCTGCTCCAGCTTGCTATCATACAGGGTGATTTTATAATAAACTTCTTCTAGTTTAGAAGTACAGGTTTCATTCTCAAAATCCTGCTCTAAGCTCTTTTGTAAATTCTCTGCCTTCTTAACCAGCTCCATCTCTCTTGGCAAGAAATGCTCTATTAATAGTTTCATGTAATTTCGGCTGTGTTCCAGGTTTAAACTCTGCCACTTCTTCAGTAACTCAGGTTGTGAGTTGCCGTAAGTAGACATCAGCAACACTCTCAGGCCTTTTGGTACAATATTGAAGTGTAGGCAGGCTTCTAGATGTTGTCGCTGCCACTGTAGTCTTTTGAGTTCATAAAGATTATCCTCTAACTCTCTTAAATCTTTAAAAAATCTTTCCATATCAACCAACTGTGCTCTATTACTGTCCATCTGTTCACTTGTGGTCATTTCATTTATCAAGTATTTTTTCAATAGTGGATTATCACTCACATTAAACATTAATCTTTTTGACTTACTGTGAGGGGATATACACCCTCCATCTATACGAGTGGCCATCGTATTGTTCATCACACTGTTGTTACCAATTAATTCCTCTATCGTTTTCTCCTTTCTCCCTTCTCCCTTCCGCCATCTCTCCTGTGTATTTTCAGGATTTTGAGTTTTCGGTATTTGGAGTTTTCAGTATTTTGAACTTTCAGGATTTTGGTCTCAGGATTTTGGTCTTCAGGATTTTGGGCTTTCTTGATTCTGTAGTGTTCCTATATATATATATATATATATATATATATATATATATATATATATATATATATATATATATATACATATACACACACACACACACACACACACACATATATATAGAAATGTATTTTATATATATATATATATATATATATATATATATATGTGTGTGTGTATATATTTTATTTACATTTAATAAATTCAAATTACAAGAATAGTGTACAGATTACCTTAGATGATGCAGCATGCCCATGCATGTTGATGACTGCAGGATATGCTGGTGATGACATCAGCCGTACTTTAGAACTGCACCTAAAATAAAAAAAGAAATCAGGAATTAAAGGGACCACTCGGGAATCCATGGACCCTCATTATCTTGCCCTCAAAACTGGTCAATTCTGAGGAATTTGGGATGGTTGAAATGTATGATATGACTATGTTATCTCTCTCTCTACTTTTATATTGCAGGATTCACAGTAGAACTCACAATCTCTCCACAGCAGGGGTCTGTCAGTGGTATACTGTTAATTATGTGTCATAGATGTCATTGCTGTTAATCGTGTTGTTGCCCTAAAATTAATAGTATCCTTGTTCCCATTCCTAGGCCAGTCTGCATCATGCTCATCAAATGTACATATGAGTGGTATGTGCATGTCAAACCTTCTGTATGTTTTAGCTGTGTTCACATGGCTAGTGGTGGCAATGATGTGATCACTAATGTTGCTTTTTTCCCTACAATAGTTGAAGTTCATCCCTCTTCATCAGCACCATCTTCCCATGAGGAGTTGTCAGGTGTGTGTTTTGTTTGAAATGGTCACATATGTCATGTACGCTGGCTTTGTAACCTAATTCTATACTCTATCTATGTGGATTCTGTTAAACATACATACAGTAGACATCATGTAGAATCATTATTATTTGTAACATTGCAGTGAAATATAGATGTCATATGTCTTTGATGCTATCCACCATGTGATATAAGCACATTGTCTTGACCTGTGTCTTCTTTATCTTCTTTTAGCACATCAGTTATCTGTATCATGCATCAGCCCATCCAGAGATCATGATATACTATCAGATATGTCTCAGCATGGTGTTATGGCTCCTGGTACATAGGACCTTGACATATTGAGAGAGTCTGTCCGGGATGCTGACAGTGATGTTGCTGCACCTGTAGTGAAGGTGAACTTGTCTGGACATTCAGAGGATGATGGAACACTGGATATTGAGTGACAGACACCTGTTGAGAGCGCTGCTGATGGCAGTTCCCCACAACAACTTGAAACAGGGTGCTGCAGTAGATGTAGGCATGCAGATGGTATGCATCACCAGAAGTTAGAGGGTGCCTCCCTCCTGCTACAGGCAAATAAATGTTCACAACAGATCATGTGGCACAGCAGCTACATGTGATGTATGAAGAACAGGAGCACAAACATGGTGAGATAATGGCAGGATTGGCTGCTCAGAATGAAAGCATGCTAACTGTAGCATTTTCAGTAGAAACCCTGCCCTCTACAGTACTGCAAACATGAGATAAGCAAGCCACCTCTTTAGAGATCTACCCATTCCCATCAAACATCAGTGTCTGTGGTCCAACATGCACACAGTTTCACTGCTGGCCCATCTGCTCTGGTTCTGCCAGTCACAACAAGGCCTTCAACTTGCAGTCATGTTCCTTGACTTCAGTAAGGTATTTTTACCCCATTGATCTCTTCTGTGGAGCAAACTGGGTGACATGTTTCTGTACATGGTCGGAGCAGAGTGGACCATGGTGTGAGATATCAGTGAGGCCACCCTAGACTGTGTTAGAGTGTGTCCAACAGTGTCATAAACATAGCTGGCTCTTACTGTGATATGTAGTTTTTGCAGCTATTAAAAGTTCTGCATTATTTCCTGTGTTGTTTCTCTTTCTCATGTTATTTTACAGTAATGCAACAATATCTGTATGTATACTTGTGTCGGTCATGCCTTGAATTGATGATCCCTGTTGTGACACATTTGCATATGTTCATATTGTAATATATTATGATGATGGTGTTATGTCTGATGCTCAGTGTGTACATCTAGTGCATACTTGCCATTAGATGCAATCTGTGCTGCTGTGGTGGGGCAACACTTGAACATCAATGTTTAGTCTGTGTGCTCATGTATGTGTGGCTTGTCATGACTCATAGTTGTGAGCCAGATGTTGCCATGTTACCTGGGCTTTCACTTGTGGTCACACATTACATTGCCTACACCTGTGTCTTCTGTCCTGTGTCCTCCTGTTCCTCCTCTGACATCTGTATGATGCCCTCTTCAGATATCTGGGGTTCTTGGAGTAGTTCACCCACACCTGCAGCTGGAAGACTGTCTTGTGCTCTAGTTAGCATATTGTGTAGCATGGCACACACTCTAATCATCTGTGTTGCCTTCTCAGGTGTGTATTGCAGTGCAACCTGGATGTGCCCAGACAACTAAACCTAGCTTTCAGTATACAGAACACATGCTGTATGGTATTTCTGGTTGCTGCATGTGCTCTGTTGTAGGCCTTATGTGCAAGGTTGGAGGGTTCACTGTACAGTGTCATTAGCCACTGCTCAGGTGGATAACCGCAGTCACCTGTTGTGGGGGAGTAAAAACACATTTGTTCAACATGGATATTGTTGGGAGGGATATCTTTAGCTTACATCCTAGCTGTGCTCCTGTACTTACCTAGTAATAGCCCCTCTGGTATTTCACCTTGTTGGAATGCAGCACTCAGTCCACTTTCCCTCCAAATGGCAGCATCATGGACACTTCCAGCATGTTGCCATGATGTTTGTTATGCTGCCATCTGGTGCACACACAACTTGGCAGTTGATGGATGGCCATTCCTTTCTGTTCATGTATTGGTCTGCTTCTGGATGTACTGGTGTCTTGATAGGTATGTGTGTGCAATCTAATGCACCGAGTGCATGGAGGAAGTTTGAGATGCACAGTTTTCCACTCCATGGGGGTGGATGGGAACTGTATGTAGCCATCTACCTTTCCTGCACATTGCTACCAAGAATTTTGTCAGGATACAGCTGGCACTGTCTGTGACACATCCCCCATGTATCTGTGGAATGCCCCAGATGCAAGTACAACTGGACTAAGGCACACTTTGGTTTCAAGGAGCATGAGGATTCCTTGCAGGGTCTGCACAAACATGTGGGTTATACATGGTGCAGACAGCCTGCACTAGTTGTCTGTCTAGAGAACATCTGTCAATTATTTGCTGGTCTGACAAATGATTTACTTGTAGCCTTTCTCTGACTGTAGCTGGTTGACATTTAGGGTGCACTGCCACAGCCTCATTTATGGCTTGTATAACTGCAGCCTAGGGTTGCCAACCATCTGGAATTCTTCTGAACTGTATGGAACTAAGTGATACTGCCCAGAAAAAGGACACTGCCTTTTCCAAATAGCACGTTGTCCAGAAAAAAAATTAAACCAATTATCTGCAGGAGAACCCCTGAGCAGCCAAGTGCTCTGGATTATGCAGAACGCTTGTTGTATCTTTTGGCTTTTCCCAGTTAGGGGTCACCACAGCAGAACTTCAGTCCACTAATGATTGGCAGTAGATTTTTACGTACCGAGTTGACAGCCCTGATGCACAACCTTCGACAAAGGTACGCCCATTCACGCATGTCTCCACACAGAAGACTCTTTAGCTGAGAATCGAACAGGACAACATCTTACTGTGAGGCGACAATGCTACCGCAGCATGCATTTAAAATCAACTTAATCCACTGTTGAACAGGGTGCTTGAAATTCTAAATTGTAGTACTAGGACCCTGAGTATGTGAGAGTGCGTGCATGTATGAGAGTGAGAGAGAGATTGATCGCATTATTTCTATAAACTCATTAAGCAGCTGTTTAGCAAGTGTTAAAAAACAAATAAAACAGAAAAAGGTGTGTGTGTATGTCTGTTTATGTTTCTGTCTGTGAGTGAGTGAATGTGTGTATGAAAGCAGAAGAGACTTTGTGTGTGTGTGTGTGTGTGTGTGTGTGTGTGTGTGTGTGTGTGTGTGTGTGTGTGTGTGTGTGTGTGTGTGTGTGAGAGTGAAGAGTGAGAGCGAGCGAGCTATCTACTGGCAGCAGTTAAGAGGTTTGTGCATACCTCTCAACCTCTTGCAGCAAGAAATCTGGATAAAGTTATACATAATGGGAGAAGAAAGGACCAAAAAGAGGGACACTTTTTAAATATTGCTCTTACAAACTTAGAAAGTATATAGAAGAAGAAGTTTTGCATTAGCATAAATGTTCTGTATTAGTAGCTGTATTTAGAGCACAGCCAAAAGCTGTTTGCTGAATTTCCTGTTTGCACTTAATTTTAAATCGTTTTTTTTCTTAAAACTTGCATATTTTCTGTCCTTGACCTAGCACTCTTGTGTGGGGTCATTTACTGCACTGTTATAACTTGATATTACTTGTGAACCTCTGCTATCTCTGTAAAAAACAAAACAAAAAAAAAATCTTGCTTTTTTCCCACTTTTCTGAGAGTTAAAGTTCAGTTACAGGCTTGCTGTTCCTGAACTGTTTGAAAGTTTCTGTGAGGCCAATTTGCTTGGGCTGAAGGAGGGTCTCTGTGTTCATCAGTGGCAGTGACTAACATTGAGCAGCTTCGCTGCCCCCCGTAGAGGTGGTTACTGACTTGAAACTGTAGTTTTATTTTCCCTTTTGGGTCTATTCCTGCTTCTTTCCAGCCCCTGCTATCAAGCACGCTTTAACGTGCTTTAGCGAGATTTAGCGCGGAGTTGCCACTATAGCAGCATCGGGCAGCGGTTAAACAAGGTTAAACTCTTTCTGGCTCCAGAAAGTCTGTTCTTCAATTTTTTCCCTTAGAACTGATCTGTTAGGAACCTAAACAGTTTACACCTACACTAAAAGTGCAGCACTTGTTCCAAATAGCTTTTTCTTCTCAAAAGCTCAGCACTTGTCTTATAAGCATATCCCTTGTCTTATAAGCATTCTCTTTGCAGGTCAAGCACTCCTATATTATACAAATCTCTCACTAGCAAAACCCCCCAGGAGTGCCCACTTCCTGCTAAGCCCACTACTTTTCTGTCTCATACCAACTCATAATTCTTTCTAGCATGTCGAAGGGTCAGATGCTGGCCCCTCTCCTGCCCATTTGGTGAATCTGGGAATTCTGAGACAATGTTACAATTGCCTCATGTACACGGACAACCATCTCCTCCTCCCATGTAACACTAACACTTGTGAGAGATGCAGCTATTTAGCCAGACTGGAGGCTGAGTTCTCTCAACTCAGGACTGGCAAGACCAGGCAGGAGGAGAAGGCAACTACACACACCACAATACCAGTCTCACATAACTCAACCACACCACTGAATCAAACACATAAACACACTAAGACATACTCGGAGGCTCTGAGTAAAAATTTACCTAAACAGCAGAGGCCTCCAAAGCAGACACCCAAGCAACTGCAAACTCAATACACCACACAAACAACACATAAACAACAAAATCAGTGTACAAAGCAGTCACTGCCCTTAAGGCCAAATACAACACCAAACATACTTGTCATAGGTGACTCCATAGTCAGACACACTGACGCCCCGCTCACCAGACTGAGTAAGGAGAAGGTCACAGTAAGCTGCCTGTCGGGCGCTAGAATCCGCCACATAACACAAGCACTCAGGTCTCTCAACAGCAGGTACAAGTGACTCAGTCATTGTCCACGCTGGTGTCAACGACCTGAGACGCACCTCCTTGGACTACATGAAAAGAGACATTGAGGAGCTCTCTGATTATGTAGCCCAGGCAGGTATGACCCTGACCTTGAGCAGCATCCTACCTTCACCTAGAATGATGCCACAATACAGTGATAAGATGATCAGCTCTAATAATTGGCTTAAATTCTGGTGTCATTCAAAGGGATCCAATGTCTGTCTGCCTGGGATGACATGCTGGACAAGCCACGCTGCTTCATAGGGACGGCTTGCACCTGTCACCCTAGGCTTCCGGATATTGGCAAAGGCTCTTGCCACCCCCATAGTGCCTTTTTAGGCAAGGCTCAAATTCTAAACCTACCACCCTAGAACACAAAAAGTAAAAACTAAGGGTAATGCTGCTCAATGCCAGAAGTCTCAATCTCAAGATGCATGCACTCGAGGCCCTTCTCAGTATGGAGAACATCGATGTCTGTGCTGTGACAGAAACCTGGTTCAAGGCCCTGAGAGCACCCCAGCACTAGCAGGTTTCACCTCATATCATGCCCGCCCCAAAATCCGGACAACACCAAGAAAGGAGGGGTGTCCATATTCATAAAGGACACCCACACCTCAAGGTTGGTGGCAACGCATCGATGCATCGGAGACCATCCAGGTGCAATTAACCATAGGCAAGACTGCTCTGCAATTTGTAGCATGTTACAGGCCACCCTCTCAAACTCAGGAACCTCACATGGCCTTCCTGAAAACAATGGAGGGATAAATGTATCTCCAAACACCATCATACTAGGTGACTTCAACTACCCTAATATAGACTGGGAACACTACTCAAGCCCAAACACTCTAGCCCAAAGGTTCCTGGAGTTCATAAACTCAAATGCCATGGAACAACTAGTCACCATCCCCACAAGAGGAGAAAACATACTTGATCTCATCATCACGAACATGGGATCACAATGTTCAACACCGAAGTATACCCTCACTGGTGAGATCAGATCATAAACTAATCTCGCTGGAGGTCCTCATCCCGCCCCCACCTGAAACAAAAAAGACCACAGTGAAAAACTTCTCAAAAGCTGACTTCACACTTCTAAAAACTAGTGTGGTCTCCTTTAAGGCCCCTGAGCCAGTGGTAAACATTACTCAAACCGCTGAATCACTTACAAATGCCTTCTACCAGCACCTACAGGACTGCATGGATCAGGCAATCCCAAACAAAACTAAGACTCTTTGTACCAAAGGCAAGCGTCCAGTCTGGTGGACCCCAGCCATAAACAAGCTCTACAACAAAAGGAGGAAGCTACTACAAGATAGAGCAAAATCCTTGAAAGGTAAGACACCTTTGATCATTATAAGTAAAAACTAAGAGCTCTCATAAAATCATCCAAGGCAAATTTTGAGAGAAAAATCGCCAAGGATTCAAAAGACAATCATAAGGCCTTCTTTAGCTATGTTAGAAACCTAGGAGGAAACTCCCAGATATGCTCAGAATTAGTTCAAAATGATGTGAAGATTACTGAACCTACACACATTGCCAACATACTGGCTGACAGGTTCAGTGCAAACTTCTCCCTCCCCAAAAGGAGAGATATCTATACCAGAGGATTGTAGCCCCCCAAACATCTCCAACGCCCAGGTGAAAACTGCTCTCTCCAAAGCAAAAAACACAGCATCCATGGGACCGGATGGTGTCCCTGGCTGTGTGCTCCATGAACTCAATGAGGAATTAAACCCGCAGTTAGGACAGCTGTTTAATCTTAGCCTCACCTCAGGATACGCACTCAAGGAGTGGCGACGGTGACTGTGGTCCCACTTCACAAGGGCGGTGCCTCCACCGACCCTGGAAATTACCGTCCCATTAGCTTGACAAGCCTTATCTGCAAAGCCATGGAGAGGATCATAATGGAACTCATAAATAAAGACATAGGGAACTTGCAGACTTTGGATCCAACCCAGTTTGGCTTTGTCAAAGGCAGATCATGCCTTTTAAACTTGGTTGACTTTTTCGAGACAGTCACCAAGGCCATTGATGAGGGAAAGGCAGTCCATACAGCCTACCTTGACCTGGCAAAGGCCTTCACACAATACCCCACTCAGGTATCATCAAAAACTCATCAGCTTGAATGTAAACCCATACATCACAAGATGGGTTGCAAACTGGCTAAGTGACAGAACCCACAGGGTCAGAGTTGCTGGAGCCATGTCAGACTCAAAGCCTGTCACAAGTGGTGTCCCACAGGGCTCAGTCCTGGGTCCACTCTTGTTCGGCATCTACTTTTCTGAAGTACAAGCAAACACAGGAGGGTTATGGCTGACAAAGTTTGCAGATGACTGCAAACTGGGCCATAGTCGAAAACACATCTGACACAGATATCCTTCAGAAGGGCCTCACAGAAACGGATAACTGGTGCCAGAGCCATGGCCTAAAGTTAAATGCCAAGAAATGCATAGTCATACCTTCGGGAAAACAAGGTTACCCCTAGCTACCATATAGGTGGCAATCCACTGAGCACAGAAGAAGTCATCAGGGATCTGGGGACCCAGGTTGACAGTAGCCTTCGCTTGACACTCATGTTGCTAAAGTAGTTAGGAAAACCTTCTACATTGCCCACCTGATCATGAAGGGATTCACATCTAGATCAAGGGAGGTCATCGCCTGTACTCATCACTCATTAGACCTATGATTGAGTACAATGCCCCATTCGCAATGTATCTGACCAGACACCT